>NC_133164.1:121322301-121509801 GCF_040802235.1 Manis javanica
CACTAAACATTAACAGAAAAACAGTTGGTCATCTTAGCTTATCAGCTTTTTTTTAAGATGAAAGCTCGTGATTGATTTTTAAAATACTACATGTATCTTTCACTCTCTTTCCTGTCAGGGAAAATTTTCCCAGTCTCCATAAAAAATAAAATGCATTAATGTTTATTATATTCCACAAAGATCACCCTGGCTACTACTGTATACTCATTATTAAATTTCTGAGCTCAAGTATTCAAAGAATGTTTTGCTATTGACATTCAGAGATAAAAGAAATTACATGTAGTATGTGTATAATAAATTTTTATTCCACTAGTTTTTTCCAGAATGATAGGATTTCTAACTGGTAGCCTGTGTCCCTGTATTAAAAGTAAAAATCTGCAGACTTATTCAAGGAGATATTTGGCAAATCATAATTGGTTCTGTGGTTTATTATATATCTACTTATCTTACCACTAAAATAATTTAGGGATAAAATATTTAAATCTCTGAAGAACATGAGTTAAGCTGCCTTGAAATAAAATTCTGGGTCTGTACTTATGGGGAACATATGTCAATATAATCATTTAGCTAAAATGAATATGGGACTTTCTTGAGGCAAACAGAGCCTCCCCCACCTTCTTTTCCCTTCAGTTCTGAACTTGATGAATGCTTGTTTGGGTCTGAATCAGACTTAAAATCTAGCTACTGTGTTGGAGCTCCTGTTTTTAATAATGGCAGACTAGGTTATTCAACCTCCTTACAGAAAACAAGAATGTTTGGACAAATATTTCTATGTTTCTATGGACAGAGTTCATAGAAACATTCAAGAACCAAAATGACATAAGGAATTACCAGTATAAACCCTGAAAAAAACCCAGAAATGTAAACATAATTTAAAATCACTTTTGCTCTCAAGCTGTCTGATGACCCAGACTTGAAACGAAGCCTCATTTTGATGATGTTGAGTCAGCAAAGCAGAAATGGAAAAGCCCAGGGCCTGATGAGGGCAGGATCCTACCCGGGATGCCCACCTCACCCTGCACCTCTCACATGATTCAGTGGGACCCCAGGGCTGTGCCCTATGGTAAAGGTAAGCCATCAGTAACCGCCCCGTCCCTCCCCCAAGGGACTGTGGGGTGTCCTGCCTGAGTGTGATAGGACTAGAGGCAAAATCCCTGAAAAGGATCCCCCGTGCATCCCTGCCCAGATTAGCCAAGGTGAGCCAAGAAACCCAATCCAAGAATTTAGTTTATAATATCAAAAATAATAAAAGTATCAGAAGCGTTGTCAAAAACTTTAGGGAGAAATATCAAAGTACATGGAGAGCTATACCATGTTCTCTCGATAATGGGAAGATTCAATGCGATTTTGATCCCAATTTCAACTTGTTTATTTTTAGAACTTGATAAGCCTATTCTAAAATTGATATAGGAATGCAGAAGTCAAGAATAAACAGACTTTTAAAAATAAGAGAGGAGGACTTGCTCTTCAGAAAGCAAAATTAATACATAACTATCATAAAATACATGGTATTGGCGTCCAGACTGACAAAGCACTGGGACAGAATAGAGTCCAGAAATAGATTCACACATCTAAGATTTCAGGCTGTTACTGTTCACAATGGCTCAGACATTCTAAATGGCCCTTATGAACCTTACAAATAATAAGATGCAAAACATGCATTAGTTTCCCTTCATGGGAAGCTCAAAACCAGGAAAAATTCAACCATACTATTTAAGAATTTTTTTTTGCATTAAATATTTTATTCTTCCTATCGATACTGTTTAAAGCTTCCAACACTGTAGACAAAGAAATCTTTGATAACATAAGTGTCAGTTCACTGGAGAAACCACATAATTCTTTAAAACTGCATAAACATTTCTATACACAAGATTGAGGTTTCTGCAGCCTATATATGCCTCCTTTGGGAAAAAAGAAAAAACAATGTATTGACAGCAATCCAATTGCTTTTTAAATTCCTTAATGGTTTTCTTACCAAACTTGAATGTACTGTAAATGAACCTATCTGTTAGAGCGGTTCCAGTGTACTGTGGAAAATGAACCAAAAACCAAAAACAACAAGAAACCATGTGAGTTCTGAGAAAAGCAATAGTTTATACTTTCTGTTTCAAACTTAGTTTAATTCAATACTTACCACATAATAAGAATGTTAAGAGATCGGCCTTTGGAGTCCCCTGACAAGCTACTTGTGACCAATATCAATCTAAGGTGTTATTTTATAACTTCAACCACCTGCTTCAGGGTTAAGTGCTTAAAGAACAACAGTGCATCAGAATGTATTCCTTTATTAATGTGAAAAGCAAATACGAGTACGTAAGTGTGCAATAGGAAGGTTATTAAGAAATGGCCGGCTCCTAGCATATCATATGCACTTTAAAGAGAGAGGCGTGCAATTCCCCCATGCACCCCAAATAATCCAGAGAAACAGGAAATAGTTACCAAAAAGCTGAACTGTTTGAGAAAGATGGGAACAGAACGCGCAGTCATGTTGGTATTGCGCGTGGGAAGAGGAGAATGATTGGGGAACGGAACTCAGCCCGTGTCTTAGGCGTGTTGCCGGGAGCTCCCAGGGATGCCCGCCTCCTGCCCATGCCTGTGTGGCCTCTTCCCACAGCTAGGCCACGAGCAAGGCTTCCAGAGTCTATCCGTGCCAGCACACATCCCTGCTGATCCTCCGCAGACCAGGCAGTTGCTGTGTAGACAGCAGAGCCCTGGGGCAGCCAGGGGCACCAGTGCTCCCTGCGGCCGTGCGATCTGCCTCCTCGGGAGCTCAGCAGGCTTGCTCGGGCCCAGGGTGACTATAAAGTCAGTGATTATGACCTAGACTTTCATGCTATATCTATAAAACAAAGACCTTTTATGTGTAATAAAACAGAGCAAGCTCTGTTTCCAAGAGCACAAAATTCAGCCTGCCTTTTTCTTCCTAAGAACTCATTTTTAGACTTCATAAACTTAAAGTAAGCCACACTGTATATGGAGCTACTGAGATGAAACAAACGAAGTATTTTTTAGTCCTATGTCTCTTTAACCAGATTTACCGCATTGCATTGCTGTGCTGCCTACTATTGCTCTGTGGTCCCGAAGGAAATAATGGCATGAGGTTGAGAATAAAAACATCATAAAGTAGGATACTCAATACCCCAGATGGCATGTATGCAGTCAGGTCATTCAACAATGATTAAATTTAGCTCTAGTCAACCTGATTTCAAGTGCAGATCAACTTGGGGGGTTAGGAGAAATTGAATGCTTGTTCTACATTAGCAGAAAATACGTATATGGAAGCATATGGTTTTGAGTTTCCCTGCCATCTGAAAACATTAACTCACAACGGGCAGGTTCTCCTTTGAGAGACCACTGAAAATTGTATTTGTGCTTTCACCTTGGCAAGAAGGGCCATGGAGAGCGGGAGCCCCCTTCCTGGAAGCCCCCCCTCCAGACGCCCCTTCGGCTCCCTGCTGCAGCTCTGCCCTGCTGTGCTGTTGGGGGGACGGGGTTCCATCGGGGTGCTGGGACCGTGACATTTCTGGCAGGAGCTCCCAGAACTTTTCAACTTTGAGTGCATTGTCTCATTGTCAGAGAAAAGGCCCCAAAGTATAGAGCATCTGTGAAAGTCAAAAGAAAGAATTTTTCAGACATACAGGGTTGACTTTAGAACAAGGCTGTGTAATTTCTTCCGGGGAAAGGGAGAGTGGGATTCCCAGATCAAATTGGTTCTCTTTCGCCGGGGCTGGTTTTAATTAACTGGCCATTCTTCTGGAAAGCATGGAGATAGACCAGATGTGCTCTCAAGGTTCCTGCGGACCTGCCTGCTCTTTGCTGGGTGACAGAACGTAGAACGAAGAGATCTCAGCCCGCAAATCCAATGCCTTCACTTCATGGCAAGGGACCTGAGACACTCGGAGTCAAGGTAGAGATCACATTCTTTTTATGATCATGAGGAAAAACAATTATGCTGTTGTGTAGTCCCATCCTGTTAAAAAACTTTTTATCGTGAAAAATATGGATTCAAAAGAGTTTATAAAGTATATATATGCAATTCAAGCATAAAAATGTAGCAAAGTCTTCGCCATCCCAGTCGAGAGGCACTCCGCCACCAGGACCTCCACTTCCGTTAGCGCCTCCTCCTGATCTCATTTCCGTCCTGCCCGCACTCTTGAGCAGTTTGTTGATCTTGTCTTTAGAGTTGTATCACTTACGTGCATATATGTTCCTATACAGTATGCTTGTGCATAAATTAACTCAATATCCTATGTATTCTGTGACTTTCAGTCAATGTTACTTCTGGAAGTCTGACCACGTTGACGCTCTCCGTGTAGCGGTCATTTCTCCCTCCCTCTGCTGTCCTACTTCACTGTGTGATTAATACCATGATTTACCCATTCGAGTGTCGGTGGGCTTTGGATGTTTTCAGTTGGCATTTTTGTTTATTTTTATTTGTTTTTGGGTGATTACATATATGTGCGACTTTCTCAGACTCTGGAGTTGATATATGAAGGGAGAGCCAACTTTTAATTGGAAAAGTGACCTGTGAGCTGAGACCTAGATGGTAAGAGGGAGGCAGTCATGTGTAGAAGGGGAGAAGAATATTCCAAGGAGAAGGAACAGCAAGCGCAGAGGCTCTTGGGTGGGAACTCTTGGCGTGCTAGGGGGAGAGCAAGAGGCCCAGGGGGCTGGAGCGCTAGGAGCCCCCGGGAGAGCAGCCGCAGGCGAGATGGAAAAGGCAGTGCAAGGCGGGCCTTTACACACCGTGTCAAGTCCAGACGCAGCGGGCGCCGGTGAAGCGGGCCCTCCGGGTGACGCGTGGAGAATGGGCTGTACAGGGACGGGACGTAAAGCCTGGAGGGCAGTGGGTAGGCCGCTGAGGTCGTGCAGCCAAGACGTGGGGGAGGCTTAGGAAAGAAAAGGGTACTGGAGGCGTAGAGACACGACCGAACTCAGAAATGTTTTGTGGACAGAGAAATGGACCTCATGGCGGGTTGGATATGAAGGCAAGAAAAAGAGAAATGCAGCCCGAGTCCTACATGTCTGCCCCGCAGAACCAGGTGGCTCGCCATGGTAGTTACTAGCAGAAGGCTGCAGGAAGGGCGGAGGACAGAGGACAGAGGCGCTCGGGAGGGGAAGTAAGGGCTTTGTTTGAGCGGGGCTGCGTTTGAAATGCCCGAAGACGTCCAGGGAATACCAGGTGGGCAGGTAGATCTGTGAGCCTGGAGAAAGGTCTGGCCTGAAGAGGGAGTAAGTTTGGAGTCACCAGCACACCCCTGGTAGTGCCGGTCCTGGGGGAGAACAAGAGGACCAGAGAAGGTGCAGACGGGCGGAGGCCCAAGACCTCCTCCTGAGGTGCCCCAGCACCTGGGCACAGGCCGAGGACGAAGAGCCAGAAAGGATGTGGGAGGAGGAGGAGAACCGCGAAGGGACGCATCCTGGAAGCTGGGAGCCGGGACTTTCTGGAAGGAAGGTGTGCCCGGCTGAGCGCTGCCAGGTCGGAGGCATGAGGACGGAGAAGGGGGCGGGGGGCAGAGGCGGAGGGCAACCTTGAAGAGGGCTCTTTTGCCTGGGGAGTGGGGACGATGCCCAAAGGAGCGGTCCGAGCGATAGAGAAGGAAGGGGTGGGGGGGCTGTCGCCAAGGTCAAATGAAGGGGAATAGATCAATGCAGGGAAGTGGAGAAAGGGAGGGGCCGGCACGGGGCAGTGTGAGAGGGGCTCTTGTTTGTTCAGGATGGAGGAAAGAGGGGGACTGCCGCTGTGTGTGCCCCAGGGAGGCGGGCTGCGCCCAGGGGCCTCCTCCAGGAAGGAGGGCAGGGTCCCCACGCGGGAGCGGCCGCCTGGGAGGCAGGAGGGGCGCGCAGAGACGCGCTAGAGACGTGCTAGAGACGCGCTCATGCAGGGGGCTCCCCCGGTCAGTCAGGACCTGGAAACCTACATGTTCCAACAACAGAAAAATAGTTTCTTAAAAGTTACAGCATATCCACAACATGGAAAGTTATAAAAAAGTCATGTATGTGAACAAAAATAATATACAAAACACATACCTTTGAATTTTGAACAGGAAAACATGCCTCTGTGTTACATGTACAAAAATATCTGAAAGGAAATGCATCCGAACATGACCAATGGCTACTTTGCGTATTGTTTTGGGTAATCCCTTTGCTTTATATATTTTTTAAATGTCCAAATTGTCCATAATGAACATGAATTATTTGTATTATTGGGAGAAACAGAATTCATGCAATTTTTTAAAATAGATGAAGCAAGACACAGCATTTCCTCTTTTGGTCAGACAGCCAGTTTCTTTTCCTTGATTCAAGCAGAACTATCGCAGGACTGGTGCTGCTTAGATTTAGATAAATTCCACTTTGGTTTTCCTTTTTTCATGCGCATCTGTTTCATGTTCTCACCATGTTAGGCATGTTTCACTCACACTTGTGCCAAGTTACTGCTTTTGCTCTTGTCGGGCACTGGGCGAGCACCCAGATCCTTTGCAAGAGTCCCACCAGAAAAGCCTGGCAGATTCACTGCCAGAGAGCTGCCCCGGTACCTTCCGTGATGGGACGATGACGAAACGGGAGGCCCTGGAGCCTCGCAGGGAATCCCAATAACCCTCGCGATGGAGGAACCACTGTCTCAAGCAGCTGAAGCCGCGAGAGCAGATGAGCTTTCTCAGTGGTAGGTATTTAAGTAACCACAGGAGCCAGCGTAAGTGTGTGCTCCCCAGGAGCCACACGGGTCCCCAGATGGAATTCAGGGCTGTTGTTAAGCTAAAAGAGCGATTGGATGCTGGGAAGTGACCAGTGTTGACCAAAGTCAGGAATGCATGGAGGACAGTGGAGCAGCAGGTGCAGGTGTACAGAAGGGACTGAGATGTGGGGTTGGAGGAAAACAGGACTGGAGACGGGGGGTTGGTTAGGAGGCTATGGTACGACAGAGAAAAGTAAACCAATTTAAGACATATTTAGGAAGTAGAACTGACAGGGCTTTGTGATTGCTGATATGGTGAAAGCTTAGATGCCTGACATTAGATATCCCCTTTTCTTAATACAGGCATTTAGTATAAATGTTCTTGCAATTTTGACACATTTTATTTTCATCTTTATTCAGTTTAAAATACTTTCAAGCTCCTCTTTAGAAGCTTTTTATTTAATTTCCAAATATTTGTGGCTTTTCTAGATTGCTTTCTGTTATCACTTTCTAGTTTAATTCCACTGTGGTCATTCATTTTAAATTTGCTGAGACCCGTTTACTGAGTCTAGTACATGTCTCTGGGCCTCTCAGCTAGGCCACCCCAAGCCCAGGGACCCCACCCCCTTTTGTATCTGGCCCTACCTTGCTTCCTGACTTTTTCTTCTTTATCAGTGGCCTCCCCTGCCATGCAGAGAAGTGAAGGCCAGGCCTGCACAGATTTCCTGTAGTTTATAGACCTTTTCTCGACACTGCCTGTAAGGAAATATGCACCAACTCCACAAAAATTTGTAAGAAATAAAACATTGGCACATTGTAGCCTAAATCCACATTTGGGAAAGAAAATTAAAGAATCACAATATGCAGAGATGTGACTCTGACCACAAAAATTACAGCCTTTACATTATTATGCAAAAGAGTTTAACTCCCTGCAGCCTGAGCCCAATGGTCTCAAATATCTCCTTCCCAGAGAGGGTCAGTTCCCACCGGGGTGGCTTCCCAGAAGACTTTTGGCCTCAAAGACAAACTCAACCTCTTATCTCTTAAGAGGCAGGAAATTGCAGAAACTTTAAAATTACAACCTTTTTCCATCCTCTCTTCATTAAGGACGTAGACATGTGAGCTGGGAGTTGTAGACCCTGCTTTTTCTAAGTCGCTGGAATATAACATAACTTTTGAATCCCCACTGGTGCCTACTGATCTCTAATGCAACTCCTAACCCCCTGCCTTCTAGGTCCCCACCCTGTGAACAAATAACCAAAGGAACAGGTAGTAAAAATGAGTGAAGAAATTCTGGGGTCGGTAGTTTGAATTCCTGTTAAGTCCTTTCAAATTCATAGTAGTATTTAAAGGAAAGAAAACAAAGATGCTTTTTCCCCATCATTCAGAATGTTGTGCTTTGAAAGAGGAAGAGGGATAGAGAAAGGACCACAGTGGGTTAAGAAGCTATGGGGTGACCTGAAACACCTTCAGTATCGAAGAACGTGAGGGCTCTTCGCGTGCTCTCGACTGTTGCCCCCTCCTGGGGTCAGAACACTGTACTGTCTGCCCACACATTGTCCCTCGTCTGAGCCGCCATCGGTTCTCCGTAAGTCGTGCTGTAGCCGTCACCCTCACATTTTATTCTCTTTCTCCACGGGGCTCCAGTTGTGAATTCCACCCATCCTGGCCTAACCTCAGCCCGATGAGGGGAGAAGTCATGATTTCTCTCTCTCTAACTGATAGACATCTCCACGTCTCACAAGGCTGCCAAGCCAGGACAATAGCTCGGCTTCTCTCCAAATGAGTATGTCACCCTCCTTACACTACTGGCCCAGCAGCCACCCGGTCACCACAGCCCCACGACAATCACAGGGAACCTTTACTCAAGTTTTCTAAAGATCGTTACCTAAATGTCACTGTCAACTACACTCAAGTTCAGAGTTCTTAGTCTTTATCTGCATTTGTACCTTAGAAGTTTCTATTGGCTTCTGTTGAGCAATCCTTAGCTCTCCAGGTGGATTTGGCAGCTTCTGTCAGGATGTAAGATACTGTGGGAGCCCCACAGTTTATTCTAAGGTGGCTCCACAGAAGAAATCCAGAAGAGACTATGTTTTTAAGAACGCAATGGTGGAAAATCCTGGATAGGATTGGGGTCCAGCAAGGCATGCCACTGAGGCTATTTCCTCAGCCCCTGATGACAGTCACCACCCACATGCTCATAGTGCTAAGGTCGAGGACCCTGAGCTAGGAAGACCCAGGTGTGCCCTCTGACCAGCCTCTCCCAGGGGTTACAGTGTTGCAAGAGTTACATTTTCTCTAACCCAGAGTTAAGAGAAACTAGGGCCTGTATCCCAGGATCTACTCACATGGGAACAACTCTGACATAGAGCATACCTACTGAACACCTACATGGAGTGCAGACAATAGGGGCTCTAGGAGTTCAGAGGGCAGAGACTCCTCCTGGGACCTGCCTTCTCTCTGGGTACTTAGAGAAGCCCCCTCTGAACTTGAGACCTGAGGAAAGCCATGGGAAATGGGTGGGAGAAGCCAAAGAAGGTCATTTCCAAGCACAGCGTTGGAAGGTCAGAAACGGGTTTGCAGCTGATGTAGACCAGGTGGAAGATGAGGAAAAGACGATGCCTGCGGCCCTCGGGCCTGCCCTGGCAGAGTCACGCCCCCTCCCCTCCTGGGGCTGAAGGCAGGTGCCGCCGCCCATGGGAGCAGAGCCTGGGGAAGCCTGGCACCTGGCACGGTAGGGCCACACCTGCCCTCCTCCGGCTCCAACCTGCCCCCAGGAACTGGGACCTCCGGGCAGCATATGAGATTACATGTATTACACTGTTATGTATTCTATACGTTGTATATAACATGCAAGAATCTATTTGTACATAGTCACACAGAATGATATGATGCATGTAACACATGTATCCCTTCCTGTCCAAGTTCCTGCTGCCGCTTGACTGCTGGCTCATCGCCTTTGACCTGGATTCCTGCTACAGTGCTCAGACTGGCTCCTTACCTCCACTCTGGCCCCGCCAGGAGCCATTCTTGTGCTGCGGGCTGATTTCCTGTGTCCATTTCCCAGACCGATGAGCATGTGATCCCTCCAGAGCTCTCAGGACATCACTTGGAGCTCCTGGCCGCACTGCTCGCCTCACTTCCCCCGACTCCCCGATTGCCGGCAGCCCTTGATTCCGGCTGCAGCCAAGGCCCGCTTGCCTGTTGCTCTGGTAGGTTTGCGAGCCTCTCCCTTGGCCAGAGAGGTGAGTCTCTCCAAGCTGCCTCGCTTCAAATCCATGCGTGGAGCCTCCCCGTTGCCCCCGCCCCAGGCTGGAGGCTCTGCCGTCACCTCCGGCTCACTCAGGCCTACTGACCCTCCCAGGCCAGCAGCTCCTGGGGGCTGATCTGGGTCTTACTGATCTTTTTGCCCCCAGCACCTAAGGAAATGTCTAAAGAACTTCAGAAGTTGTACAATGAGCTGCTTTTTTTAAGCTATGTTGGTTATTATTTGTGTTAATCAACTGCTGCATGAGTGAGCAGACGCCTCCTTTACTGTCGGGGCTGGGCCGCTGCAGGCCTGTCTGCAGAATGAGCAGACGTGGCGGGGCCCTAAATGCGCGTCTCCCACAAGGCGGCCCAGCGAGGGACAAACGCGGATGGTAGCCCTCTCCCCGCGTGCACACTGTGTCCTGCCTATATCAGTAGGTTTCATAGTAATCAGGATTATCAATTAGATGTGAGATAAATATTAGGCAATCACAAGGCGGCGCCAGTAAATGTCAATCAGTGACCGAGAGCGAGAGGCTGGGCAGGCTTTCAAGCTCCTGCTTGGAGAGCAACCAGTCGTCCTCACCAGTCCTTGGGCCTGCCTGGGACCGGTCTGCACAGCTGACCGTCGTGCCTGCGAGGACGGGTTGGGGTGTGATAAATGGAAGAGTGGATGCAAAAGAGATCTGGAATCTGGAAAACCCAAGCAGCGCTGAGGGCAGAGGTTGGTTAACACATTACCTTGCAGAATGTGACGTGTGCGTTGCACGGATCTAGGGGCATTTATGCCGTTTAGCTCCGTCTTGGGTGGTGGTGGCCGGAGGACACCGGGCGAGCGCCCAGCTCCACCTGTGTGGACAGTGCAGTCTGGAGAGGGTGGGCAGAAAGGCCTTCTAGCCACCGCTGGGGAATGTGTCCACCTGGGGCTGGACATTGAGGACCCTTATGATGGAGGTTCCTCGACCAGCGCTGGCCCCTTAGTCCCGCTGCTCTTTGCTTGACCTGGAGCTCCGCGAAGGGCCGGCAGGCTCCCTCGCAAGGGCTCCGGCGCAATGTCAGGAGCGTGGGCGCCGGGGCCACCGTCCCCTCCTCGGCGGCAAGACCATGGTGCTCCCATCTGTTCTCAGGCTGAGTGTGGGGCTGCCGGCCCGTCGGTGATGCTTAGGGTCCTTCCCTGCCCTTCACTGCCACAGGGTGAACCCTGGCAGGATATGAAGGACCTGTGAATGTCACACTTCCTTGGGATTTCATTGGTGTTGAGGTCTGTTCCCATAGCAAAATGGCTCTTTTCAAGAAGTCTGCTCAGCTTCTTGGAAGAAAATTGAGTTTCTTCTCATCTTCATTCATCACCCGATAATCACGAGCAAACTCTCCCGTCATTTGCCACCTTCCCACCTGGGCCCCCCGGTGATTAATGTTTGACCCTACAGGCTTCCCCAGACCGAGGAGGGAAGGAGTCCCAGGGCCCGCCTGCCGTTGGAAGGGCCCCAGGGCTGCGTTTCTGGGCTGGGGCCAGGGAGCTGCCAGCGGGCTGGCCGGACCCCAGACTAGGAGCCTGGGAGCCCAGCCACCGAAGGGCAGGATGGCTGCTCGCCTGCTCCCCGCGGGGCGCCCTGGTGTGCGGGCCACGAGCCTCTAGGTCACCGCGTGTCCCAACTGCTCCTCTGATCAGGCACAAACTGCATTTGGGGTTGGTTGGTTCTGATTTCTAAATAAAACCACCAGAGAATTATCTAAAGGAACAATGCAGGCATTAGAACAAGGATCCAACACAGTTTCTATAAATATTTATTGAGTGAATATGTGTTTTGTGTAAAATACTATAAAAGCCACATTATAGTAAGTTTGGAAAACAAATAGGAAAAAATTACTCATAACCCTCCACCATAACACAGCTACAGTGGTTCTGTGGTTTTCTTTATTTGTCATGTGCCTGTTGTGCTGCTCATCACGGTCCAGCAGTCTCGCTCTTCCCCAACTTAACTTTATACCATGTCAGCCTCCCGTGTTACCCATATAAGCTACAGGATTATCATTCTGATGACTGAGCACAGTTCTCAGATCACTGGGATGCTGTCCCGTTATGAACTCATATTTGTCTAATGTTGGGCACTTACGGTACTTCCAATTCTTGCCATTTTACGTAGTGCTGTGAGGAACATCTTACTGCATATAACTTGGTTAATGATCTGTATTAAAAATTTTATACAGCCAAAGAAAATCTGGGTTTTATAATACTTGTCATTCTGACAACAAGCTCTTAGGCCATATAGTAAAGAGAGAAAAAGACATTTCAAATGATAGTAAATCAATAAAAACTCTCGTGTTTAACTGATTGAATTCAGATGAACTGGGGGGAGCTGAGGCTAAATTAGTGCATCTGATCTAGAGACTGTTTTATTATTTTTAATTACACAGAAATGCAAGCTCAGTTTTTCCAAACAGAAATCCTTCAAGATTTTTAAGTACTATTTAATTCAAGAGGCTCATTTAGGACTTTCAAACTGACAGCAAATGGACACTAACAAACTGTTTACAAAGAAGTTGATTTAGTCAAGAGCCAACATGATTTTAAAATCTGTAAAGTGTATAGACAGTTGACAAACGACTCAGCATGTCGGGGAAGGAGCAGGGTAAACCGAGGCAGTAAAATACATGGGTTTGTCTTGAAGCGAGCCCCTATGTGTCCCTATTTTGCTATCCGGATGACCTAACACTCTCCTCCCCAGGAAGGGCTGAGGTTCCCTGCTCTGCGGAGGGTGAATGGCCCACCTGAGAGACACCACACACAGTAAGAGCAGGACCACCAGGCTGAAGAGAAAACTAAAGGCCAAGAACAATCAACCAGCTGCTCAATAGTGACTGAATTAATTATTGGTTATTGATTAATTACAGCCTAATCAGATAGGGTGGCTGTGGTAGTTTGTCTTATGTGTCAGCTTGGCTCAGCCATAGACCCCAGATACTTAATCAAACCCTAAGTGTAGGCGAAGGTATTTTGTAGATGTGGAGAACATCTACCGTCAGGCCTCATCCAATCAGCTGGAGGCCTTAGGAGCAAAGCTGAGGTTTCCCAGAAGAAATTCTGCTCCAAGACTGTAACATCAACTCCTGCCTGAGTTGCCAGCCTGCCAGCCTGCCCTATGGATTTCAGAAGTGCCAGGTCCATAATCACATAAGCCAATTCCTTAAAATGCCTTTATACATATGTACAGCCTACTGGTTCTGTCTCTCAGGAGAGCCCTGACAGACACAGAGACCCTCAGCTTTCTTCCCCCAGGCTGCTCCCAGACCTCCAGCACCAGGCCTGAGTCCTCCAGGCAAGAGATTGAAAGACACTTTTCTTGGGAAGCTGACCAGACTTAAGAGGAACTTCCTAAACATGAACACTGGCCTCACATTTACAAAGCTCAGCAGATCTCCCCACCGTGAACCCTACTTCCACAAAACCCACCTACATCCTCAGAGTGTCTAGTCAGCTTCTTAGTCCCCAGTACTTTGACTTAAGGACCAGCTGATATCTGCCTCTCTGACATGAAAGATAGAAACCAACACAGACCGGAGACAGCTAAGGGAAGAGACAGACACTGCAGGGGAAAGAACACTTCAGAAATGCTATCATTAGAATTCTCAGAGAGATAAGGGTAAGTATTTTAACTATGAGCAAGATACTGTTTTTCAACAAAGGAAAACTCAGAGAATAACAATGAAAGAACTCTTGGATATTAAAAAATGACAGCTAAATGGAAAACTCAATAGAAGAATTAGAAGGCAAAAGTGAGGAAATTCCCAGAAAAGAGAGCTAAAAAAATATGGAAAAGAGGAAGAAAAGATAATACAGCAGAGAATAAGTTCAGAAGGCCTAATATCTGAAAAGGAAATACAAACACTATCTATAAGGGCAGAAATCACCAAGAAACTAATTCAAGAAAATGTCCTACAAGTAAAAGACATAAGTTTCCTGACCAAAAGGACCCACTGAGTACCCAACATGGTGGAAGAAATGTTAGAACATTGGAGGCAAAGAAAACATGTTACAAATGTCCGGAAAGAAAAAATAGGTGACATATAAATGAGCAGGTATCAGAAAAGCTTCATCATTTAACAGCAGACACTAAAATGCAATGGAACCCCATTCTCCAGTATTCTGAAGGAAAACTAAATGTCCAACTTAGAAGTCTATGTCCAGCCAAACTGTTAACCAATGGGTCACAGAAAGAGAGATCCAAGATATTTTAGACAGGCAAGCTCTAAAATAAATCAACTCCCATGCTCCCCTGTTTAAAAAGCTACTGGAAAATGTGCTCCCCCAAAACAAGAAAGCAGATGTGGGCTACAGGAAGTAAGATCCAGCTCAAAGTGTGGTCCCAGACGCTGCTGCCCACCTGACCCCGAGGCCACCGTCAGATTGGAGCCGAGTGGGGGGCGGGTCCCAAAGAGACACACTCAGGAAAACAAAACTGATGCTTCCAGATGTCTTGAGAGGAGATTTGGGCAGAGAACAGTTTGATGATGAATTCATAGTAAAAACATGTAAGCTAAGCAAAGAAAAAAGATTGTCATGAAGTTCAGGGGAAAACACTTTGTACAGCAAATGGCTCATGGCTCACCTGTGAGTGGTCTTAAGTCATAATAATGTAATATTACACACTGACCTAAACAAAATCGTAGTCGAAGAGGACTGGGGAGGTGCACACAGGTAGATCCCGCAAGCACGTGCACCTCCTCTAGACCAGCCAGGGACGGGACGGAGAGTCCCAACCTGTGTGAGTGAAGGAGAGAAAAGTGCTTCACCCCTCTAGCACACGTGGGACCCTCCCATTTCTTAGATTCGGAAACCTTTGCCCTGGTCCAGGTCTCTGGCGCTGTCTGAAGGAGCACAGCTCCTTACGTCTGTTGGGCGAGCTCCCAGCCAGAGCACGGTCCAGTACTTAGGATTCCAATTTGTGTATTGTGGTCTCATGTTTCCCAACACGAAATACCACAGTTAATATATCAACAGTAAAAATGCAGCGCTCAAGGTAGTTGTTAATGTTTAACTCAATCTCACATTTCTCTGGCACCTGAAGAAATTAGGAACCTGGGAAAAATAGTGACTAGCAAGCATTTGCACCTTAGAACACCCTGCAATTGCAAAAAAGCACTTTAAAATGCTTTTTAAGACACTTATTTCTCAGCACCTCTCCTGCGGAGAAGGTGGCTCTACTCCAGAAAAGTTAGGCTAGGTGATTTCCACGAAGCCGTTGTACATACGTGAAGGATTCCCAATCCAGGTTCATCTGTCTGTGCAAAATTTGTGAAGGGGCCCTTCTTCAGCTCAAGGCTGGATACAAACACGGTATTAAGTGGTTAGCCTTTGTGACTTCCCACCCGCTTAGTGACAATAGGAGGAGACCCTTCACCCTGGCATGCTTTCATACGGACCATGTACAAATCACTTGTATTATTTTCCTCTGAAGTAGTGAATCCCAGTTTCCTGCTGCTTTTTCATCTCATTCCATAACATTAAGACAGTATTGTTTAGAAGGCCGATGCTTTAAAATGATCCTACGTGTCCCACGTGGAGCTGTGACTCTTTCTCTTCAGTTGTGCAATGAAAGCAGCTGCGGGCCCGAGGGCCACAGGCAGGCCGGAGGAAGAGCACAACAGAGGTGACAATGTTTCTCGGGTCTCCCCTGTTTTAAAAGGGGAGGTAATGCCTCAAATAAAAGGAATGCATTGCAAATTGCGGAATTTCATGTGCCCACGGGGTTGGGGGAAGGTAGGCAGAGGGGTCTGTTCCTGAGTCTCTCAGCTCAGAGGGGAAGCTGGCCCTGGAGACGACCTGGGCTCCTCGTGCTGGGGGAGGGTGGTTCTCGACGTGTCAGTCTGGGCTGGGACTGCCCTTCTGCCACGTTGCCCGGTGGTACTTCCAGAGCTGGGAGAAGCACCCCTGGCCTTGCCCAGGACCCAAGGCGGTAGGCCTGGCTTCCCTCGCTCCTGCCAAGCGCTGGATTGGAGCCCCAGGTGCACTGCAATTCCCACCCCGCTCCCACATTTTCTGTCTACTGTACTTAAAGTGATTATGTGAAATCATTTAAGGGGGGAGAAGGTTTTAAGGTACAAAAAATAGAAATGATGAACTGCTTTGGATTTTGTTTTTAAAGAGAATTCCTAGGCTTTGAAACTATCACCTTAAGACAGAATAATGGCCATACGTACCTGCTGAGAATCTCCAGCTACCCAAGCCATGCGTTCTCTTTCTGTTTCCTACTCTGAAAATTCACATTTCCTAACAACCGCTGAGCTGAGCTTGTCTTTCCAACCACAGATTACGTGAGGGCTGTTATTTTTTTAAAGAAAGCGCAGAGGACCATTAAAGAACCGAGGCTAAAAGAGGAAAGAGCCAGCAGATGCAGAAATGATTTGAAGTTCCAGCACATGCTTAAAATAATCCAGTTCCAGAGTGCCCACGTGCCCGTAATCGGCCTCCTGACCCCAGCCTTGGTGGCACTGGGGCACAGGGCCCGAAGAACACTGCTCCTCGGGAGCGGCCCTTCTCTCCCTGCTCCTTTGTAAGTTCAGAAGTTTCTCATGCAATCAACAAACACAAAAGGAGGCGGACGCCAGTAACAGAAGTCAGGATAAAAACCAAAGAAGGTGGAGGGAGGGACACAGGCTCTCTGAAGATGGTGTGGCTGCCACCCTGCAGGGAAAGTCAGCCCTCAAGGGAAGCTGTCACTGGGCTCCGTCCTCTACCCTTGACTAGCCATCTGGGGCTTGTGCCGGAATTCATGGGGAGTGCGGGGAGACAGAAACTGCAGAGGTCAACACAGGCCTTGCCTGCAGGGTCTCCAGTGCCCAGGGGGGCAAGCAGGATGCCAGCCCCATGAAGACACCCGTCCCGATCCCCAGAAGCCCTGGCCCTGAGTGTGTTACCTTCTGTGGCATAAAGCACCCTGCAGATTAAAGTAGGGATCTTGAGACGAGGACACTATCTTGGAACACGTGGGTGAGCCCAAGGTCATCATGAGGGTCCTTCTTAAGGAAAGGAGGTGGGAGAGCCGAAGAAGACGTGAGGAGGGAGCAGAGGAGGGAGAGGTCAGGGGATGGCACGCTTCTGGCTTCGAAGATGGGAAGGAGCCACAGGCCAAGGAGCTGGCAGCCTTGGATGCTGGAGACAGCAGGGGGGCGCACCCTCCCTGGAGCCTCCAGGACCCCCACACCTCGAGTTCAGCTGTCAGCCCCGAGGCAGACTTCTCTAGAGCTGCATGGTCGGTGATCTCTGTTGTTGCAAGCATTTTGTGGTGATTTGCTACAGCAGCAAAAGGTAACCCATGGGGGGAAACGGAACAAGAGGGAAAACACCGCAGAGCCGGAGCGCACACCCCCCAGCACAGCCCGGACCAGGGCCTGAGTGCAGTGACCCGGCCCTTTCTGCAGCGGGGACGCTGACCTGGGTTTGCATTTGCAGCAGAAGCAACGCCGCCCAGGGGCTTTCTTCGCCCTCAGAACGTGTGGTTGGCCCACTTCCACTCTTGTCCACAAATCTTCAGAGACTCCCAAGGCCTGATGCTAATCTGGTAGGTCAAATGCTGCAGGAACAGTCCTTTTCAGAGCCTCCCCCACTGTGGAAACGTCTCCTGAGAAACGGTCTCTCCCGGAGAAGGCGCACAGGGTCCCTCCCTGTCTGGCTAGGGAGACAGGCCGTATGCAGCTCCCAGGAGGAGAGAGCTGGGCTAGGGACAGAAAGATTTATTAACAAGACACTTTCCAATAATACTGTAAGTACTGCATGTGGACAAGCCCTATATTAAGCATTTGGAACAGGAGAAATTGATTTAAAGCCATTCGCAGAATGAGCCAAAAATAATTGCCCAAGAGGCTTGGGATAAAGCCAGTGAAAGCCCAGAGAAAGCCCTAGACGCACATTTGCTGCGCAATCTGTAGCTTGCAGGCCAGTTGAAGTTGGTCCGCCCTGTCCCGCACCCTGTTAGCAGGGAGCCAAAACGGAGGTAACATACAGCCCCCCAAGTTCGGGTCAAGGGGAGTGAAGAACTGCAGCAGCCTAGAGCATAACCTTGGTGCGGTAAAGATCTCAAACTTCATTTACTCTCTGCAAGAACGGCAGGTGCAGCAGGACAGAGGACCCCTCATGCTGCAAGGGTGCCAGATGCTCCTCTGGGCACTGGGCAGCTCTGGGCACTGCAGGACCCCTCTCCACACACACACATGAGGTCAGGGGCAGAAGTGAATGGCTGGAGAGATGCAGTAATTGGTTATAATCTCAAATGCAGGAGAAGGACCTGAGGCTCCCTGGGGACACACTGCATGAGCAACTGGACATCCTGCCATGCTCAGCTGACAGCTGGGCCAGTGCACAGGTTGATAAAACTGAGGGCAGGCTGGGAAGCGAGTGGCTGGTTAAGTTCTAAAGATTTGGAGGGGGTGGGAGAGAGAATAGGGATGAATGACATAGCTGCTACAGGAAAAGAACATCAAAGAAAGAACAGAATTGTTTTAAAGGGGATCTTAGGAATCACATGATTTGTGATATAACGTCTTTCTCTAGCATTCAGGAAAATGACATACTCATCCATGCTTCTGGGGTTTTGGAGGGAGTTTGAGGGTTCAAGAATTTGCAAGTGTATCACTTAGAATTCAATTTGGGCTGGGTATAACAGAAAAATCCAAAATAATAGTGGTTTAAAAGACACGGATGTTTATTCCTCTTTCATGAAAAGGAAATCCATGCTGAATGCTAGTGTGAGAGGTCCGTGATTATAATGTCCAGGTTCCTTTAAGTTTTCTGCTCCACTGTCCAAGTGGTGGCATTCATACACAAGAACACCTTATTATTCAAGAGGGTTGCTGGAGCTCCAGTCATCACATCTGTCTTCCAGGCAGCTGGAACTAGGAAGGGGGGAGGGCAAAAGGGGTTCATCAACTCTATTAATAAAATTAGGGTGCTGTTATTAAGGAAGAAGGGAATGGCCATTGAGGGTCAGCTATGTTGTCTCTGATGCACCTCCTCTGGCCTCAAGGTGGGGTTGGAGTGAAAACAAGAAGGGCAGCCCCAGAATCCCCAGGTGCTTCTGACATGACCAGGTGCACTGGTGTCACTCCCCATTCCCTCTGCCCTGAGCCACTGGCCACCACTGGCTGCTTTCTGTCTCTATGGACTTGCCAACTCTGGACATGTCCCTTGAGAAGAATCACACGATGTGTGGCCTTTGGTATCTGGCTTCTCTCATGGAGCACCCCCAGGTTCATCCCCATGGTGGCGTGTGTCAGTGCCTCTGTCCTTCCCGTGGCTGTGTAACAGACCACTGGGTAGATGCACCACATTGTGTTTATCTCGTCATCCCTTCAGGGACATTTCCAGTGTTTCTGCCTCCTGGCTGCTGAGAATAATGCCGTGATGACCATCCATGTACAAGTACTTGTTTGAGTGATGCTTTCTGTTTTTTTCAGGATAGACGTAGGAGTGGAATTGCTGGATCATACGGTCATTCTGTCTCACTTTTTGAGGACCTGCCAAACCGTTTTCCATAGCGGCTGCATCATTCTACATTCCCAGCAGCAGCATATATGGGTTCCAGTTTCTCTACATCTTTGCCAACACTTGTACTTTTCCACTGTTTTTTATGACAGCCACCCTCATGCGTGTGGAGTGGTGTTTCGCAGTGGTTTTGACTAGCTGACTATTTCCTGCTAATTGGTGGTGTTAAGCGTCTCTCCATGTGGTTGTTGGTCATTTATAGTCTAGTCAGCAATTTTTAAAAAGTTGCTATTTGGTCATATTTGAAGGTCAACTGGAGCCAAATTAACCTGTGCCACTAGTTTTCTTTTTCTTTTTCCTGTCCTTCTCTAAAAGATATGAAGTGAGGTCCTCTCATTTTGAGGACTTTTCCTCAAATCAAATGCAAATGCACATATATCATCAGCAAAAGGAAAGGTGAGAGAGTGAATTCCATTGAGAAGCTGTCAGTTTTGCAATAATCCTGGGCTTTTTACCACATGAACAATTGACTAAACATTCTCTCGGTTACCAGCAAATGAAGGGAGAGGCTTGGTTCTGTTTGGTTGTTTTCCTGCATGCAGGACCCTTGCCGGCAAAGAGAGAGTGATCCGGAGACCCACAAAGCGAGAATCAGTGTGCACGGTGCTCACCACTCTCCTTCTAAAAACGTCAATGCCATTTTCTCTCCAGCTGCTTCACGTGTGCACGTTCTCTGTTTCCCAAAGCGGGAAATAAATGCACACTTTTAGCTTACATAATAATAGAGCAAACCAAGAAGATAAGTAGGCTGTGTAGGTTTATAATACACAGACATGCATTTGTACTGAAAAGTGAAAGAGAAAATAAAAACAAACCATGGAGAGATCACAGCACAAATAAACACTAGTGGACAAACTGCTCATCACCACGTATATGTGAGTGATACGAATGGAACATTCTCTTTTACTCTCTAGGACCACTTCATTTTTCTTTGAACAACATACATGTGTTATTGGTGGTAATAGGAACATTCTTGCACCATGAAGACCCAGAATTTTCTAAACTGGGATCAAATGTCAGGTGCATACTCCTGCTCAGCACCCAGAGCATCCCATGGGCAGGAGCTCAAGGTGATGCAGAGACCAGGGGCCACCCTCGAGGGAAGGTGACACCTTGATCTTCCTGACTCATGGAGGGAGGACCGTCACCACTGTGTGCTTCCCCAGCTGTTAGGTTTAGAGTCTGTGAGCATAAAATTGGTTCATTTTTAATGCCTCTAAATTTAGAGTGTTTTTATACACAGCAGTAGCCACTAGGAGAGAAAATGGACATATTTATACTGTCTTTGAATACATGATCTTTGTAGCCTTTATGCTATGTCTCCTTTATGGCCTTGCTTAAAATTATGCAATTTTCTTCAAAAATAGTGTACACATCTTTTATTAGATTTATTGGTAAATATTTTATTTTGTTGCTGTTTTTCCTATTACTAATAGCATCTCTATCCATTACATCTCCTAATCATTTGTTGCCTCCAGCAAAATGGATACATTTTATATTAATGATAATTTGTGATTGATACTTTTTATTCTTTAATTCTTTTGCACCTTCTAAGTAATAAATTCGGTATGATCTGAAAAATAATGACAGCTTTCGTTCTCCCAGTTTTTATCACAATGTACAAACATCACCTCTAATTCTTGTAACTTTTGGATGTTTTCAACCCTCCTTAAAAAATTCGGGACTGGGACCCAGACAGAGATTAGTCACTTGTCCAAGTTCACACAACAAGAAAATGGCAAAGCTGGGAATTCTGCCTGAGGTCTGAGTCCAGGGTCCCTGTTTTTGTCACTACTGTAACATGTAACTCTGGGACCTTCCAAACGTCTGCTGAACAAAGACACTTCAGCATGATCTCAGTGATCAAGTAAGATCAGTGGGCAGAAGCTACATGGAAACTGATTTTGACTCATGCAAGGAATTTTTATGCCAGTTAAAATGTCCAGATGGGCCCCCTTGGAATAGTTCAGGTGTTGGCTGGATACCTGGCCGACGACTTGGAGAGGGAATTCCACCACCTGACAGTGAGCAGTTCAACTGGCTGGCTGTCGGCGCTTTCCACCCCAGGATTCAGGTAATCTGGGACTCTAGCAAAAGCTGTTTTCTCATCTGTTCAGGGCCTGCCACTCATGGGACTACAATGCCGTGTTTGAGCCGATGCCCCAAATAGCTCTAGGCTCCGCGGTGCCCACCCACTATGCAGGGCATCCAGTTCCTGGAGCTGCTCTCTGCACAGCGGGCACTGCATGGTGGTCCTGCGGTCGGATAAAGGAGCCCTTTGGCTGTTGGGCCCCAGCCTGTCCCCACGTGACACCCTCACAACCTTGCCAGGGCATAGAGGGGAGTAGAACTGAGGAGAGGAGACAAGAGAAGAAAGGGGAGAAGGGCTGGGGGCCCAGGCAGAAGAGAGCCAGCCTTTTGAAAGTGTTTTCCACCCTTGATTTTGATTGCCTCCCACCTGCCCCTCTGCAGAAGGGCGCTCAGGGCTCAGGTGACAGTATTGAGGCCCAGTTTTGCCCCCGTTCAAGAACAGTGATTAGCTCCCTGCTCGGCTGTCCCCAAGGCAGGACGTGCCAGTCACCAGGGTGAGGGGAGCAAAGCCCCCAGGGTGAACGTCCCCAGGCTTCCTGGAGAGTAGGGCTGCCAGCTCCAGCTCCAGCTCCAGCTCTGTGGATTTTTGCACTGTTCACCATGTTCCACACCCTGTGTCTGAGCCCTGGGGGTCCCGGGGCCACGATGCATGGGACAGGGAGCCGCCTCACCCACCCCACCTGCACTGCACGCAGTGCCTTCACCCCCACAGCCCTGCCTCCCCAGAGGCCCTGGTCTCTGTCTTTACCCCACTGTAGAGCAAATGGTAGTTCCATGACCAGGATTCTCACCTGACCCTGGTCTGCTCGCCCACTGAGCACATACAGTGCTCACAGGCGCAGGCGTGCACACGTGTGGGCAATGAGCTGTTATCGACTCTATAGAAAGAACTCTGCCCAGTGCCCTGGGGCTGCCAGGTGGTGGAGGGGCCTGGGGACAGTGACCGGCTTGCTGCGTGCGGACTGCCCTGGAGGCCGACGTGATTCTAGCGCTTGACCAGCCAGCATCTGCTAATGCTGGGCACAAACGCTTTTACCTGCAATGTCCCCTTGCCATCTGTCAGTCTCACCGGATCCAGAGTGAACGTGCCCAGGGCTCAGCCCTCAGGCGAGACGGCCACCTGGCAGCGCCCGGACGCTGGGAATGTGCTCCTCATGCCCCCGCAGGACCCCCATCTTAGCGGGGCCCCCATGATATGGGCACCCCCAAGGGGGCAGTGGGTGAAGAACAAGCAAAAAGCAGCAACAACAGGTAACAGCACTGAAAAGCCTCTTTCGCTGATTATCCATAAAGGCAATGACTAGAATTAGCAAAGCAGTTGCAGTTGTAAGCAGGAAATACCAGCTTTCACCCAACTTTCAGCCTGCCCTGGTGAGGCCTCCTGGAGAGCCCAGGGCACCTGGCTGCCCGCCGGTCCTCCCGCCCCGAGCCGGGCCAGCTGCCAGGGGAGGGCGGTGACCAGCACGGGGGGTTCTGACCCAGCAGGCTGTCCTGCGCAGGACGGAAGCTTCGGGACCCACATTCTAAGGAGCATCTGCTATGGCCTGAAAGTCTGTTGAATCCGCAAAATTCACAAGTCGAAACCTGCGGTTGCCCAGGGATGGTATCGAGAGGTGGGGCCTTCGGGGTGACCAGGGTCATGGAGGGGACCCGTGTCCTTATGAAAGGGACCCCGCCCCCGAGCTCGCTTGCCCTCCTCCAGAGGACGCGGAAGGAGGCCTCTGGGACCCGGAGGAGCGCCCTTCCTGCGCCCCGAATCGGCCTGGGCCTGGGACACCCAGCCTCAGGGACTGCGAGAAATACACGCGTTTCCAGGCCCCCAGGCCGTGGCGCTCCGCGGCGGAGGCCCAGACGGCGGGACGGACGTGCTGCTTTCTGTCTGTCTGTCCACCGCTCAGGGTCAGGCCCCCGGGGCGCCCCGCGGCCCGGCCACCGCCGCCAGGCACGGGCCGTTTGCTCCTGCTCCCCGAGCCCTGGCTCCCGTCCTCCGGCCTCTCCCCAGCCTGTCCCCGGCCCGCGGGGCGCCTGCGGCGGCGATGAATGCTGCGGCGGGGTCCCCCCGAGGGCGCGGGGGCCGCTGTGGCTGCGCCCGCACCTGGCCCGGCTCCGCGCTAGGGGAGCCGTGGAGGCCGAGCCGAGGGGAGGGACCCCGCGGTCCGGCGGGGCGGGGCGTCACTGCGTGGAATTTTCCCTCCAAACCGCACTCGTTTCTTCCAGGGGGTCCCGCACGGGGAGGACCCCCACGGCGCCGCTGCAATTTTGTAGGTGGGACTCGCGGTGATCCTGCGAGGATCCCGCGGGCTCTGCGGCAGGGACTCAGCCCCCAGGACCCAGGGAAACGCCTTGTGAGCGGACAGGGGGCCCCGTCCTCGAATCCCCCCGGGGCTCTCAGGGCCCCTGAACCCGCCTCCGCTTCTCCAGCTGCTGCCGTTTGAGTTGGACGCTGGCCGGACCCCAGAGCCTCTGCTGATGTTGTCGTTGGTGGCCGGCCACGGGCATCTCTGAGCCAAAGGCCCCCGAGCAGAGCCAGGACGTGGAAGGCCCCAGATCAAGTCTCTTCCCAGGGAGGCAAGGATCTCGGTGCTGCAGCCTGGGAGCCACCGCTGCTTTGCCTCCAGCCAAGGGCCCCTTGGGGGACTGCAGGGCAGCCCCTGACCAGAGCCGCAGGCGGGGGGCAGGCAAGGGGAGGAGGGGCCCCAGTGTCAGGGCCCCATCAGCTGGCATCCCCCACCATGACCCCACTGCTGACTTTGGGGTGAATAATGATCCCCGTGTTGCCATGTTGTGTGAGGGTAACAGCCTTACGTGTCGCCAAGAAGCAGGGAGAGCGGCCGTTCCCAAGCAGGAAGCCAAGTGCCCGGCTGTCGGCAGTCAGCCGGCTGGAGGCCCAGCTCCTCCCCTCAGTCACAGAGCCTCTGGTTTGGGAAACACTGTCCTGGCCACTTGGCTAACAGTCCTCTGTGCACCAGCTCCATGCCAGGCTGAGTAGTGCCCAGTGCAGGCAGTGACAGGCACTCGAAGCCGTGGCTGTCATCAGGGGTGACAGCATTGATCTCAGATGGGGAAACTGAGGCACACACGTGCGGGGTGACGTGATTTGAATCTGTGTGCACGCTTCAGCACTAGGCTTTACTGCCTTCAGACCCCTATGACATTTGGGGGCACTGGATTCTGCCTTAAGCAAACAAAAACAAGGCCGAGAAAGAGTCGGTGTTTCATGATTACCCACCCAGGCGGTCTGGGTGCTGGGCTTCAGAGCCCCAGGCCAGTCCAGGAGTGCCATGCCGGCCACTGGGCTTCCTGCTGTGACGTGAGGTGAATCTTGTTTTGCAAGCAGGCTGGAAGTGCTGGCGGCGGGCAGACTGTCTTCCCCCGGGGAGTCACACATTGATCATAGCAGCGCCTTCCTCTGGGATGCAGATGTAAGAGGTTCCTTCTGCCCGCTCCCCACTCTCCCGGGGCACTGGTGGGTGGCCTCTCTGGGACCCTCCTCTCAGCTTCACGCGGCTCCGCAGCCCCCTTCCCTATGGGAAGCTTGCAAGAGAACACATTCCCACACACTCCGACCAGGCCCAGGGGCACTGGTTTCTAAGTCAGTTCCAAGCGTTAGCAGCTCAAAGGAATCTAAAATGACTTTATTTGGTGTCAAAGACAAAAGCATTATTACTCAGTTACTGCTTTAAGGAAAAGAATGTCTCTCTTTTTAATAGTTATCTAAGTTGAGTGACTTTCTATTCATAATCTTGAGGTGCTTTGAAAAAATATTCCCTTCCTTTCAACCTCCCCGAAAAGGCCTTGTCGAAAGGCTCTTGGTGATTTGTACGCCATGAGCCTCCATTCTAGTATTTGTACCTGTTGTGCTTAGAAACGCTCCGGTTCATGCAGTAATATCTTGCTTCAGAGAAGAATGAAGTTTCTCAGAGCTGTGTGGCTTTAGGGGAAAAGGACAAAACAAAGTGAAAATCTAGTATTTCCGTTTGGAAACGTGATAGCTCAGCATAGAACCAGTCCTCGTTATTCTGAAGCGATGACGGTAATAACCAACATGTGGCCAAAGCTCTCGGCTTTCTGCCAGCCTCGCAGTCAGGCACAGCAGTCAGCAGAGACATTCCCAGCACTGGCCTTTTCCCGGCCACGTCCCTGTGGAAGCAGGTGCCACCTGCCCCTGGCGCTCTGCTGCCCTTGTCTCCCCAGTACCCCCGGGCTCCTCTCCGTCAGACCCAGGCAGCCTCGGCTGGGCATGCAGCGCACAGTACCCCCGCGGCTGGACTGCTGCCTTCTCATCAAGCAAACTGCTCATCGCTCCAAGCAGCTGATTTTAGTTGCTGAGGAGGTGAGTGAACCTGTCAAATGCCTGCGTTTGTTCCTTCATCTAGACTGCTGACCCCTCGATGTCCATGCCCTAATCCTTGGAAGCTTTAATGACAGGAGGGACTTGGCAGGTGTGGTCACATTAAGGGCCTTGAGGTGGAGAGAGGATCCTGGGCCACCTAGTGGCCCTACACGAAATCCCAAGTGTCCTTTAATAGGAGGAGGTGGTGTGACCACGCAGAGGTGGGAGTCACACGACCCCAGGCCCAGGAACACAGCAGCCCCAGAAGCAGGATGGAGTGAGGAACAGGACTGTCCCCGGGGGCCTCAGGAGGAGCCGGCCTCCTGCCAACACCCTGACGCCAGCCAGGAGGAGCAGATGTTGGCCCTCTAGCCTCCAGGACTGCAGGGGAATAAGTTTGTGTCTTTTTAAGCCACTAAGGTAGCGCTACTTTGTTACAGCCCCCGCAGGGACTAACACAGGGGGACCTCAGGATGGCTCCGCCTTCCTGAAATGCAGTCTTTGCTTCTGTAGAGAACATCCTTGAAACTGGAAATCAATGAGCAGGTTGAGGACAGTTCGGCAGATTGGTGAGGGGTCCCCCTTCATGGCTTTCGGGAGCCCTGGCCTCAGCTTATAGTGTCAAGGCGGCCCCCCAGCCCCCACAAAGAACTACTCCAAAGGCACTTTAAACACATTGGTGTTAGTTTTTATTCCAAATGGTGGTATAAAAATATAATCAAGTGGGACATCTTTACAAAAACAATTCAACACACATTTTGTGAGCCCTAGAAATGCAGGGTATCCAGTGAGTAAACAGTTTCTTGAATATTATCTGGTGAGGAAAGCAGTGCTGTGTGCAGTTAGCTCTAAAAACGGAGGCAGGCCTAGCGGAAGAGAATGAACACGGTTCAGTGATTCCCCAAGCTGGCTGAGGACAAGCCTCCCAGGAGCACAGAGGGATCTCGGGGTAACTCTGGAGTCCACTTTTTTTTTACCCTGATGTAGATGATGGACTTTGAGGGTAGTGTCAGTGCTGGTTCATTAGTGATCCCAGACACACTGCTCTTGGGAGTGGGGGTGCTGGTAGTGGGGAGCCTGAATGTTTGGGGGCAGGGAGTATATGGAAACTATCTTCTGCTCAATTTTTCTGTGAACATAAAACTGCTCTAAAAAGTTTTCTTGTTTTTAAGGACATGGCTTTGTGCAGAGCTACGATGATTCAATTTAACACAGATACTCTGAATACTCACAATACTCTAGCCAGCATTTGGACTTTTCTATAGTCAATGGGGATTTTAAAGCAGAAAAATGGTGAGGGCTTTAGTGGGTTTTAGGGAGCTGGCGTCACTGCATTCACATTGTCTCTGTCTCCTTTGCTGCCTTAATCTTTGGGTCAAAAAACTTCTCAGAGCTGCCCTGTGCACAGGCTTGTTAAGCATCAAAAGGAATTTTTCTCACAGCTTAAGATGATGCAAACAGCCCCTTATCTGAAACTCGCCTCTTCCAGGAGATAAGGAGGCACGAACAAAAATGACTGGATTGTCAAGGACTTACAAGAACGTCATGGCCAAACTCATGTCAACAAAATGACTGGAGTCAACTGGTCAGGGACAAGGAATTTCATCCTCTCCTCAGGCCCTTGCTGATACCCAGGATGTCTGAGGTCAGTCAAGCCCTCCTGACTTCTACCCACTCCTGTTCCTCTCCTTCCCTAATATAAAATAAGCTTGAAATCAGCCCTAAGTTAAGATGACAGTTTGGGACATTAGTCCGCCATCTTCTTGGACTGCTGGTTTTCCCAATAAAGTGCTTCCCATGCCCTGACACCTTGTCTCTTACAGGCACGTCATGTGGTAAGTGGAAGACCTTGGACTCCGTGACAACTCCCAAATTATCTTCCTTTTTAAGGCCAGAGCAGCAAAATACTTCATGGCCCACAGATGGCTCCAGTCTACCTTCTTTTGTCACTAAATGTTGCCGTTAACAGATTCTTGGCATCCCTTTCCTGAGTGGGAGATGAAGCTTCCAGGACTGGGCTAACACGTGGATGAGCTCCGCCCATGAGTCACCGAACTTCACCGACAGCTCCCCTAGAGCACCGCCATGCACGCCCGCAGCACCGCTCACGGCTGTCCGGGATTTTGTCTTCCCCTTATGAATGACTGATAAATCCTCCTGTCATATCTCTGAGGGTCCCCCCCTAACACTGCAGCTAGTAGGAGTGGTATCAGTATTACTTGTGGATACTCTTTTCCACTCAAATGTGTCTCCACCATTTTTCATTTATTTTTAATATTTTTCTTTCCCAACCCGTTTCTTTGTTTAGGCCCCAATGAGCCTTATTTTACTGATTCCCATTTATTCCTTTCAAGGAATCAGAAAAGGCTTAATGTCAATTCCAATTTCCAAAGCGGGTAGCAATTGAGGAAAGTGCTTTCTTCAGATCAATACTTCCTCCTGACTTGACACTGAGCTATTAATAATTTCTTGGCATATGATTTCACTGGGAAAAAAACAGGAGCCCACAGAGCTTTAGGACATGGATGTAAAACTAGCTGGTTCTCTCTGAGACAGGGTTTATGGGGAGGCCACAAAGGCTCAGCAGAAGCAGAGAGAGACCCTAGTCTCTGCGGCCCCGGTGTCCACCAAAGCTGATTTTCACATGCCCAGAGATTAGGCCCATCTGGCGACAATCCCTTCACCGATTTGTTCTGCTGAGTCTGTCTGAACACCTCGTCTTGCTCTCTGTGATTTCAAATGGGTGTATCTGCTGCCTTCAGTAATTCACTCAGCCTTGTAAGTTGTGGACGTTCGTTAACTGACCAGCTGGGGTGCCCCTCAGCCGGCGGCTCCAAGCTAAGTGTGAGTGCAGTCACCCCTCGGGGGCGGCCTGGGTCTGCGTCGCCCCTCAGAGGTGCCCCTCCTTCCAGGCTTCTCTGAAGAACCCCAGTCCCAGTCTTGGGGACCCGGGTGCTCCTCTCCCAGGCAAAGCCGGGGGTGACGGTGGCTGCTGCCCCGGCTCCCCACGCCAGCACAGGCGGCTGCAGGGGACTCCCCGCCAGGCTTAGAACAACTTAGGGGACTTCTGAGGCAGAAGAGGGAGACCGAACCGCAGGACAAGAGAGCACCACCGCCAAGGTCCCAGAGGAAGAGCGCTACAAAGGCAAGCCCTTCCCCAGCCCCACGCCTACCCCTCCGGCCTGCAGCAGAACGACTACGCTGAGCCCAGCCGTACCTGGGCCCCTGTAGGACTGCGCTTCAGGTTGTGCCCTGAGGGTGCTGGAGGGCTGGGCTGGCGTGGCTCCCTGCAGTAGGCCCCTCGAGGACTCCTCGTCCTTTTCTTCTTAACACTGAGCTGGTACCAACCGGTGCAACACACATGATCATACATGCACACATGTGCACACATGCACAAAGATGCATGTGCAGATCCCAAAGGAGGAATGCATGTACTTCCCTAAGAACTCCACAGACGGCAGGGTCCTGGTGCCGAGGAAGCAGTGTCCCTCAGGCACAGGGCATCACCCACCCACCAACAGAAGCATTTCAGGTTATGCCTCCTTGGGCCTGCCGAGAATAAGAAATGGACACATTTCTGAGGCAGACCCTATTACCCAGTCCAAGTTGTGCCACTCCCCACATGACATGCCAGTAAGTCAAAGACAAGGTGTTGGGACAAAACGATTTTATTTGAAAAGCCAGCAGACTGAGAAGATGGAGGACTAATGTCCCCAGGCTTCATCTTAGGTTGATTTCAAGCCCCTTTGATATTAGGGAAGGAGGGGAGCAGGAGAGGGTGGAGGTCAGGAGGTGATGACCAGCCTCAGACATCCGGGCACCAGCAAGGGCCTGAGGAGTCCCTGGCCAGTTGAGTCCAGTCATTTTGTTGGCAAGTCTGGCCGTGATGTTCCTACACGTCCTTGACAACCCAGTCGTCACTTTTGTCCATACTTCCTTATCTCCTGGGGGAGGCGAGTCTTGGGTAAGGGGCTGTTTGCATCAATCTTAAGCCGTGAGCAAAATTCCTTCTGATGTTTAACAAGCCTGGGTGCAGGGCCGCAAGGCTGAGCAAAAGCTTTTTGACCCAAAATAAAGGCAGCAAAGGAGACAAATACACCGTGAAGACAGAGGCGCCGAGTTTTTTCACTCCATCACGCTTCCTAAGGCCCGCTGCCTTGACCTCACGAAGACCCAGCTACAGCTTTAAAAGGTATGTTTACAAAGGCCCAAGAGGCTGGGGCCCCAGGGGAAGAGGGAGGCCGGGGCAATGCGGTTCGTTGTTTCATGTGCACGTGGAGGGCTTGTGTCTTATTAGAAAACTCCCATGGTGGGGAGTGGGGTCAGGGAGGACTTCACCCCAGTCCCCTGCCTCCTCAGTGTCTCGCTCCCGGCACCGGGTGTTCTGCCAACTTCCGGCTGATGGGCTCCACCAGTGTATTGATGAAGGCTTGGCACCCAGACTGTGGGAAGCTCCCAAGTCCCGTGCTAGTCTATGGCATTTATACTTTCAGCATCTCCATGGACGCTATTTCCCAAAAATAGTGCCATCTTACTTAATATTTTCTTTTCAACTCTTGTGAAATTATCTCTTTTTTAAGGAAATACTATCATAAAAAAATAGATGATTGATGATGGATAGACAGACAGACAGACATAGATGGTGAATGGATGGATGGGTAACTGAAACAATAGCTTCTCTCTCCAATCCTAACATATTCCAGATCTTTCCTTAGAGCATCTAAACCTTCTGGCTGTTTACCAGCTGGAACTGGGTCTCCTGCTTTAGTGTTCAGACTCAGCTGTTGAGTCAAGCTACAGAGACGCCTGCACTGGCGGCTTCAGGAGGGATCTCAGACCTCTGTGTCCCAAGGAAAACCCACATTAGAATGCATCACGAGCCCACATGGACCCTGGGAACAGCTGTATTCTGAGGCCCGTGTCAACTGACCTGAAAAGTAGTTGCACCATTGACTTCAAGTAGAAAGTTTTTCACCCACCCACCCTGCCATGAACTTTCCAAATCACCATCTGGTGCTTCCTGTCCTCCCGTGAGCCCCTCCTGTTACAGTCCCCCTGGGGGGAGGTTCCAGCCCCATGAAGCTTTGGAAAACAGTCGCAAAGATGGATCCAAGAGCAAAGGTCTGGCCGAGACCAGATGTGCTTGTGCGCGTTTCCAACAAACTCCAGCACCTCCAGCTCATGCTGGGCCCAAGAAGAGGAGCTTTGCCGGCCCTCTCCTCCATCCTAAAGGACTGTAGGTGGGTCACGACAGCTGTGGCCCTGGCTTGGGAGTAAATATATTCTCAGTGTCCTCAAGCAGGAAAATCAGAAGCCAAACTAAGAGTATCAAAGACCCTAAACATACTTCCAGTGAGTTTCCGTCACAAGATTTACAAACCCGCCCTCTTGGCCTGCTATTTCTGTTTTTCATTACCTGTATCTTGAAAGTCTTAAGGAAAGGCTTCATGACTCCAGTGGCCTTGACCAGTTACGCGGTAACGACATCCACAAACGTGCCCCAGGTCTCTGGAGAAAGACAGGACTCTAAAGACATGTCATTTGTCTCTATTTATATTTAGGTATATAGCCTGCTTATCATAAAAAAAAATAGATTAATTACTTCATAAAATTACAAAACAAGAAAAGGTAATATCAGAAGTAAAGTCAAATTCCATCCAGTCAATGTATTTGGGTAAATAGTGCCTTGAATTTTAAGGCATTCTAAGAACAAGCAGCAGGCTCAAATAGTGCAGTTTTCCCTCAAAATGAGCATAGCCTATCAGAGCATCTGTGTTTATGTGGGGTCATATTCACAAATACAAATTTTGGTTTCAGAAAACACAACATCAAGCCTCTTACACTGACATGAATGCTGTTTCTGATGTTATTCTAAGACAGGTAGCACATATTTTGAGTGTGAGAGCAGAATCACTTGGTTTCCCGATCCACAGAACAACTCCATACTAAGGATTTGGGCAAAAATAACCTTGATTTTTATAGACTTGTATTTTCTTCCAAGGTCTTGGCCCATAATCTTATTAAATTTGACAGTTCAAAATAAGTTTCCCTGGGAAAGTTTGAAAACTGACTCTTAGAAAACTTTGCAAACATTGACTTTTAAAATATATATTATTAATTTTCAATTACTACAAATGATTATTACAAAGAATCTGAACTATTCAATGCACAAGAATATAATTTATGGGGTAAATATCCATCCCACCCTCCCTCAGATAATCACCATCAGTTGTTGTGTATGTATACTTTCAGAGTTTTATATAAATTGGAACATGCATGTTCTAAATGACTGTGGAGTCCCGTGCTAATGAGCTAGAGGGCATTAACTTTCTTGCACAGGAGGCACCTCCCCCAGAATCAGACAGGACTTCAGCTGCGTGGCATCCCTTCCAGTTCTTCGGACTTAGTCAGTGCCCAGACCCTCAGGGCCGTCGGGGTGGGGAGGGCCTCCATTGTATTTCCACAGCTACCCTGCCCGGCTCCTGTTCCCGCCCACCGTCTAAGAACATCTTCCAGAACCCGCTCCAGTGACGATGCATCTCTGTCCCAGCAGGATGCACTGGCACCCCACCTCCATGACACCACTGTCCCCTGGAGCTCCATGGTGCGGGTCACATCCATCCAGGCCCTGGAACCGCACGCTGCAGCTCCCGGCTGGGCCTCGTCTTCATCCCGCCGCAAGCTCCCAGGACCCCAGCCACATCTTCCTGGCCTGGTCCCCAGACCACAGTGTTTAACTGCATCGTGTCCACATGGTCTCCACCTCAGGTGGCAGGGCCCGAGGCCACCAAGGACACAGGAGGTGAGGGAGCACAGAGCCTCCTCGGAGCACGGGAGGCAGGCACCGAGAGCGCCGGCTTCTGTGCAGCCCAGGCCCCAGTCACTTGACGCAGCCCCCACGGTGACCCACGCTGCCTGGTTTCTTCCTGCCGACAAGACTGGAAAGCAAACACCACCTGCGCTCCAGGCCTCGGGCTTTGCTGGATGCTGAACAATTCTGCAGGAGTGTGGGCCAGGCACCTGAGGGGCCTGGCATCCCTTTGCTTGCTAACGCCAAATTTGAAGCCCCAGCTCAGAAGCAGCATCTGGTGGTTATTGCTACTCCGGCCCTGAGAGCTTTGGAGCCAGACAGCCCGGGGCCCCACAGCAGGTGCGAGCTGGGTGAGTTCAGCTATGGGCCCTCCTCACATGCATGCTGGTGGTCCATCCCTGTGACAGACGACATGGCACCATGGGTGCCCAATAGGCGGTGCCCAGGCAATGTCAGGCACTGTTACTACTACAGCCTGTTCTTCCATCTAGCAGCCTTGACACTGTGCGTGAGATGCCGAGGACTTGGTAGGTGCAGACGGGGTACAAAGGGCACGAGTTAGCATGGTCCTCACAGCCCTGCTAAGATGCCAGATCAGTGTGGGGACCAGGCACCCTACACGTATGTCGCCCGGGTCATCGTGCTGGGCTGTTCCCAGGTCTTTACTGTTAGCCAGCCTGCTCCCGGCACAGCCTGGTGGTTGTCTTGAGCTTGCATCCCAGGCCTTCTAGGAGTTTGGATTCACCAGCAGCGCTCCTGACACATTGGGTGCCAAACACGAGCTCGAGCCCGAAGAGAGGTTACCGCAGCTCCGTCGTGCCTACACGCTGGGACGCCCGTGGAGGCCCCCAGGTAAGCGTTTATCACCAGTCGGCATAGAGGTCCCGAGCTCTCTGAGCACTGCCATCAGCCACAGATGGCCCCACACAGGACACATAGGTGGACTTCAGTGAAGCATTTCATCTCAGCGCACTGGAGGCGAAGGTCCAAGCTGGGCTTGGGAGTCCGAATCTACTAGTCATTCTGTTTCCAGTATGAGCGAGTTCCAGCCTCAGGGTGTGAGGGGAAGTACATGAGTCATGTTTGTGAAGCACCTGGACACCGCATGATCCTGCACTACAGCAGATGGCCAGGAGGTGGTGACAGGCACCACTGTTGTGTGCCGAACCCCCCCTACCCCCCACCCCCCCACCCCCTGGGCGGCGACTGCACTTGAGCAGACAGCAGCCCTGAGGGCAGCAGAGTCCCCAGCCTGCACGCCCGCAGGCTGGGCGCCTCAGTCAGTTCCTGTGCACGTCACCGGGGGCCAGTAGGGACAGGCTGGACAGACGGAGGCCCTTGTCTTCCTCCCGTCCTGTCTAGGGCCCCACCCCTCGTTCAGGGTCACCAGCACTTGGCTTCGGGAGAAAAGCAACTTGACAGCTAGAAAGACAGGTTTTTTCTTTTTGGTTTCCTCTTTGACTAAGTTATTAATTACACGTGTTTAAAACGGAATACACGCATAGGTACAAATTAAGTAGTGACCCAGCAATTCACCCAAGTGTCAGTGTGACTGAGTCATGAATAGGGTGAATGGCAGGGACAACCCTTTGCAGTCCACCCTGACTGTCACCCTGCCCGTCTGTTTCCAGCTATCATTCCTTCACCTCATGGGCTTTTGCTCTTGTCACCTATAAGGACAGATTGAAACACTTGCTCCCTAATTTCTCAATTCTTACGATGTTTCCATGGCATTAACGTCTAGTGCAATTCATCATAGGCAATAATGTAAGTCCTTTGTCCCTTTCTCTCTTTCTATTCTCAGGGAAGCTTCCCTCCACCTTCCACCTGTGTGCATGTGCCTGTCTGTGCATGTGTGTCTGTGCACATGCGTGTGTGCTTGTGTGCACATGCACGTACATGAAACAGACTTGGCCTGCCCTGTCCACTGCACTGACAGGCAATCCTGGCCTGGATGTTGAAAGTCTTTCTAGTACTTTCTCTCACTGCCTGAAATACCGGTCAGGCGGCACAGCCTCTCATCGTGGTGCTGAGTTCTCAATACAAGCTTCTGTCCTAAAGGACTTCCTACTAACCGGGAAGAAGATGTTTAGTTCACCCTAAGCCCTGACCTCCCCCTTCCCGGGTGACAGAAGGCTCTCCCTGTGCCTCTCTGCCTTTTGCACTGTTTGGATCCCGTCCACCTGGGTGTGCACAGCCCTTCCGGCTCAGGAGGTGCTGCTGGCCTTTGCAGCCCCTGCCGGTTGCCCCTCTCCTCCTGCGTCTCTCTCACTGTGAGGCCCAGCACCTCACCCAGCTGTCTTCAGGGTCCCCAAATACTGCCCCCGACCCAGAGCAAACCTGCCGCCACACTGCTGGTGTCCCCTTCAATGTGACTCAAGTACGCGCCCCCTTCTCCACCTGCCAGACACCAGCAGACTGTCAGAGGCCCCCTGGACCTGCGTCTCCTCTGGCCTGTCCTCCCTCGGGTCAGAGGGTCTCTGTCACAGTCAGATCAGCGATGCCGCTGAAGGGCATCAGCCCGCTGGCCCCCAGGCTTCCGCTGGCCCCCAGGCTCCCGCTGGCCCCCAGGCTCCCGCTGGCCCCCAGGCTCCCGCTGGCTCCTTCTCCAGCTGCCACGGTCCGTCATCGTCCTACCTCTCTCGTGACTCTTGGGGGCCCAGATCCCAAGGTTTGGGCCCCACCCTCATAACCTCATGACCTCCCCAAGGCCCCACTTCCTACTCCCATCACATGGGCTTTAGGTTTCTGCAAATATGCCGTCCATAGCAGAGGCTCTCTACCGGCTTCCAGACCTGCGATGTGCCGGTTCCCCTGGATACGAGGCAGAATGTGACCCCCTCGGCTGAGGAGCAGGATTAGGACTGGCCTGTGTGACATGACCTCAGGAGCTGGCGACTGGGGACTGGGGACACAGCATCAGAACCTTGGACAAAGGTGAGAAGGAGCCTTTAGGGGCCCGGGAGAAAGGTGGGCAAGGGAAGCAGGAGGGATCCCATCCTCCATGGAGGCCAGCCTTGGCATCACTGATAAATAAGAAGCTATAGAGCTCTCGAGGTGTGTCCACACACCATGCACTGTCCCATTAGTCCTCACAAATGTCCTTATCCAGACAAGGAATTACAGCCACCAATATGCTTACAGACGGGGAAGCTAAGGCCCAGAGAAGTGAAGTGACTCGCCTAATGTCACAAAGCTGATCAGTGATCAATAGTGTCACTGTGATAGAGCTTCAGACTGTCTGATCTCAGAGGCCAAGCCTTGAACCACTAGTCCAGGGGAACCACTAGTCCAGGGGAACCGCTAGTCCATGGGGACTGGCAGCTCTTCAAGAGAAGAAAGGGGGCTGAACACCATGTGCCCCAAGGAAGAGGCAGAGAAGGGTGGGCATGTTTCTGAAGTTCGGAGGCATCTCCTAAAGACAGGAAGGAAACCCCCAGACTCCTGACATCTGTTGCCCCCCCAAGAACCTCAGAGTAGGCTGGCAGCACCCACTCTGCTCTTGACATTTTTCTGTAGGATTTCTCATGAACTTCGCCTCGGCAGTCATATGACATCATAAACATACTCCACTGGAAAATGCATGGGTGAGGCCAATGTCAGGTACCAAAGGCTTCAATACAGGTCTCACCATCCAAAAGGTGGGACAGATTACATTGGTTATGAGCCAGGGTGACATTTTTTTACCAACTGTCGGGTGCAAGCACAGTAAATAAACTTCATATGGCCACTGGTTTTGGAATTTCCAGCCAAAGTCCTCCACTCCCAGCTACTAAAAAACAGCCTCTAAATCAAGTTTTAAAAATAGCTGCTCTTCCAATAATTTCACACCCTGGACATTCATCCTGAGCAGGCAGGTGCTGAGCAAGGGGCAGGACCCATGGGAGGCAAGCCAAGAGGCCTTCCCGGTGGTGGCACATACATGAACTGCTTGCTGCTGACTTCCTGTGAGGAGAAGAACATTGAGAGGAGGGTCTGGCAGTGTTCGTAGCTGTGTGATGTTGCTGGGACGTCCAGTCAGGCACCACCCAGGTGCTCAATGACACATGGCCAGAATGCTTCCAACTTCTGTGCAGTTAAGGTTTGTCAGCTGTAACCCAGCGGGGCATAAAATCTGGAATTGCTTCATCAAAAGATATTTTTAACTAAAATTTATTAAGATAAATTGTGAAAATTAACTTCTGAGGGACTGGATGTGAATAAAGCACTCTTTGTTTTAACGTGGATAAAACTTTAGAAGGACTAGCCTGTGCTTGGTGATCTTTATAATCTCCTCGTCGATTCCATCAACAGATCTCTCAGTGTTTTGTCTACTCTGCAAGTTATTAAAACAAAACATAGAAATCATTTAGGTAGAAGCATTCATCTCCAAGCAGGGTGGGTGCTCAATCAGATAAGCAAGAAACACCTCACTTGTCCCATTAACAAACAATACAACAGTGTTTGTTTATTGTATTATTTTAAAGTATTATTTTGTAAGGGTTTGAAATAAAAAAACAAAACAAAACCTGGACTTCACCACAGATAGTTTAAGAGACACTGCAGTAAATGCAATCTCCAGGCCGGATGAGAAAGGGGTGTGTGTGTGTGTGTGTGTGCGTGTGCGTGTGCATGTGTGTGTGTGTGTGTGTGTCGGGGGTGTGTGTTTGGGGTGGTCAAACAAGGGTGGGGAAGGGATAAAGCTGCTCCTTTGCAATAATAAAAGCACTATTGTTTTGGGTAATTACATATTGCACAGTCTCCAGAATAAACAAAAACATTTGTTTCCATTTTGGTGGAAATGAAAATGAGCTTTTCTTCTGCCAGCCAGCTCTGCTGCCAGGCAAGTTAGCTCAGAGCCAGCGCTAATGAGGCTTTGTAATCCCTGGGTCAGCCCACAGGAGACCCATTTGCCCTCATGATGCAAAAGCCAACAGTTCTAAGGGCACAGACCACAAAACCTCGGTTGCTCCCTGCCTCTGCTTCTATCTCACACCCATCTTCAGGGAAACCTTTTGCTCATAAAGATGGTCCCTGTGTTTGGGAAGCCTTCCACAACCGCAGAAAACAAGCTCATAGGGCACACAGCTCTGGAGAAACAGGAGCCTCCACTCAGTACACGGAAGCCAATTCTCTTCTTTCAGAATCTACTAGTCCAAGGCCCGCATCAATCTGTGGTTTTAATTAACTCTGCTGCAGAATGACTGACATGGGTGCTTTCTTCCTGCCAAAGAATGCAAATGCAGAGTGACTCATAAGCATGAGAGAGAAGACCCCGAGGGATTTCAGTCACTTGGAAAAATGCCAGAGGTGTGGGATGAGGGGTTGGGAATAGCACATAGCCATGCCCCTCCGAACAAACGTGTGTGGGAGCCGCAGAATTCAGAAGCCCTGGGCCTTAGGTTATCTTCTCCCTCCCGCGTGATTCCTCGGTGGGCCTGGCGCTGACCCGGCGGCCCGGCTGGAGCAGTGCATCCTAACGAGCATCAGCAGGCGATTCCCCTTGGTCTGATCAGAAGGGGTTTGAGCAAGGAAACGAGAAAGACCTTGGAATTTGTCAATTTGTGATTTTTTTTTTTAACTCCAGATTAATTTGTCTTTTCGAGTTGTAAACTGCCAACAGATTTTCCTTATTCTCTCTCAGTGTCCTCCTCAGCCCACCAGTAAGGTGACCAGCTGAGGGTTTGCCGAGCACTGCCTGTCTCCTGGACGAGGTCTCTCCAGGCTGTGCCTGGGGACCTGGGGTTTCGCCGCCTGTCCCTCCCGGGAGTGACCAGAATGCATCTCCTCCGGCCTGAGCCTCCCACACCAGCGCTCCACCAGGAGCTCCACTGAAAGCGAGTCCACAGAGTGTGAGGCGGTGCCAGGGCTGCTCTGCATTCAACAGGCACACGGGTGCTGGCCTCCCTCCTGCCCATACTGTAGTCAGTGGTCACGCGGGACCCGCTCTCCTTCCAGGTCCCGAGGGGCCGGACCCCCTGGAACTGGGCGAACCTGTGTCGGGCGCTGAGGGCTCCCTGCAGTGGTAAGTGCCCCCTGACTCACGGACACTTCAAAACGGGAACCGTGAGAAGCTGCCCTTCACACACTCTCCAGCCAAATTACATTTCCCGAAGTTGCAGCTCTCTCTCCATTGTCTTTAACTCGCTCTCCTCGGCTAGCTGGGCGAGCTGTCCCAGAGTACATGCTAGGGAGCCCAGCACACACACATGGCACGCTCACTTGCTCACGTAGGTGTGTGCACACACCCCACACCTGCAACTCACACACCTGTACAACATGCATGCTCACACACACACATGCACGCTCACATACACGTACACACGGTCACAGGTGTCAAAGGAGAGACGGGCCTTCGCTGTGGTCAAGCGAGTGGGGCCTGGAGAGGAGCTGGAGGAGGGCAGCTAACGTGCCCTGAGACAGCTTGAAGCGATGTCACGCTTCAGGCCGCAGTGGTGTCTTCGAGACAGCTCGTTTGCATAGTAAAAATGTCTCTTTACAACGCGCAAGGGTCTCAGCTGAAGGTCACCTCCCAGCGAGCATCTTGAAGGCCAGGTGTGACTACTTCTCCGCCTCCTGCAGTTCCCTCAGCGAGGCTTGGAGGAGGTGCTGAAGCTTCCAGAACACAGCAGGGGCTGGTCCCGGGGAGCTCCCAGCAGGGCCTCCTGGGTGCGCACATTCCTCTGCTGCCTCTTGGAGCTGCAGCTGCAGCTGGAAGGAAATGGCAGAGCTCTTGAGAGTTGAGGAAAACCAATGGCGGAAAATTTTGTCACAGATGACCTGAGAGGAAGGAAAGTGAGTGTCAGTTCAGGGCAGCATGCCTCCCGTGCGAGCCTCCGGCAACTGGTCCTCACACAGACCTTTGCTGTTCTCCCACATCCCCCGTTCCTTCAGGGAGGGCACCACAGAGATGGAGCCTAAAAAGTGCTGCCCTCCCAGAGCTTAATCTACTCGGTTTCGTGAACAAACTGTGCCAAAGAGGAGCACGCCACCTCCATGTGAAGTAGAAAATTCCATTTCCAGGCTCAGAGAGGAGAAAGTCCTGGGTGGCACCTCAGAAAGGTCTGAGTACATTTCTGAAGAGAAAAGGGAGACTGTGCCAGAGGCAGGAACCACTGCGTAAAGAACGTGCCCTTGGGCAGGTGCCACAGACAGTAACTGCTGCGTAAGGAGCGGCTCCTGGGCAGATCTGAGGGCAGCTGGCCTCGCTTGGTCACCCCATCCACAAGCTGGTCACAGTAACAGGGTTGTCCCGAGGGCCCCAAGACGTGTTGGTGAGAAGTCAGATGCTCCGGGAGGGAAGGCTCTTGTAAGCGGCCTTCAAAATGCTTTATTTCAGGAGCAGCAGAAGCCCCCACCTCACAGCCTTTCATTCTAACAGGGTACGGAATTCACCAATGCTGAAGCTCTTTAAATTCTCAATTTAAACATGCTGTTATTTTACTGCTTTCATGGTTTCCTGCCTGTTGGGAGAGCCTCATAATTAATAGTGCTTTATTTTTCTGTTTCACACAATATTGGGCTCATCTAACACACGCCCCCACTTCACAGAGCTACTGCCTCACAGAGGACAGAGGACTTTACTCTCCACTTCCCATCCCCTGCAGGGGTGAGGACTTTTTTTAAAAACAAGTCATCTCATTCCTTCTTTGAATCGGCACTACATTTTCATGTGCAAAATTTAAGATGTCCCAAAAGACAGACTCTGATCTTAGTCTCCATCCCACCCCTGACAGCCACACACCGCGCTCCCGGCTCCGAGCGGCCACCACTTCCTTGGATTCTGGGGGGAGCTGTGCATACAGCATGTACGTGCATTCCCTTCCCTTTAGATTCCTTGTTCCTGTGACAGCCTCTGAGCTTTGTTCATACTTTGAAAGGCCTTCTTTACTCTAGGGTAATATCTGAAATTCTTCCAGTTCTTTTCTGGTACACTTAGGATTTCATTTCTTGTCAGTATTGAACCATCAGGAATGCAGTTTGATGTAAGGTGTGAAATAGGAGTTGACTTGCTCATTTGTTGTGCCCAGCTGCCCACTCGCTCACGCCGTGCACTGCGTGACACAGCTCCTCTCGCACCGGCCTGAGGGCTGCCTGTGTCACCTGCGACTCTGTGAGGTGAGTAGGCCCCAGTGTGATTAGGTCTATTTCTGAAATTTTAGAAAACTCAATTCTTTCCATCTCTCCATTTATGCAGGGCAGGGATTTTTTATTTTAAATAAAATTTTAAGGTAGAACAGTAATACAGAACCACCATAGAAAATTTATAAAGTGGAGAAAAGATGAAAATAAAAGGTATCTGAAATCTTACCATCCACAGATAATTGCTTTCAACGTTTTGGTGTCTATCTTTCCAGTCACATACTATTTAATAAAAACAGGATCCTATGGTAAATACTGATTTATAGCCTGCATTTTTCCACTTAATGAGTGGTTCATATTTTCTCATATCCTTAATGTATAATTTGATTTCTAGGATTTTATTCAAAGGCAATAATCAGGTATGTGTGCAAACCAAACCGCTCAGTTAAAGAGTGTGAATACTTCTAACAACCACACACCCTCCAAAGAGATGTAGAAATTTATAGTCACATTAACAATATAGATGTGTATCTATTTTCCTGATGCTTTTCCTATTAATAAATAGCATTTTAAAACAATTCCCAATGGTCAAAAATGAAAAATTATTACCATTGAGCTTTAATTTGCACGTCTTTGATTAAGATTAGATAATTTTCCAGGTTCTATGGCCCTGTGGATTTCATCCCTTGGGTATTTGTTACATGTTTGTCTTGCCAGTTCTGTGTGTATGTTCCCCTTGCCTCTCAAATGGGTCTGTAAGAGCCCTTGACGTCTTAAAGCTGGTAACCTTAGACTCTCATTGTGCTGCGAAGGGCAGGCCTTAGTGCTTCCACCTGTGGGGTGAGACCACCAGATTAGCACCATAGCTGCCCCAGTCTCTGAGATCTGTGCTCCCTTATGGCATGAACCAGCACCAGGCTGTGGGCTGCTCTAAGTCCTTATCACGGGGTCCACATCGGGGTCACACTGGCCTTTCAGATTGTAGGACTGACTGTAGGGAGGAGTGGCCTACTGTGGAGGTGAGGAGAATGAAAGGGCAGGAAGGCAGGGGTAAGAGCACAGATCAACAATTGCCCGCAACTAGGCTGTGGCGGGGGGGTGGGGGGAGCCTAGCTTCTCTGCCATGACCTCTTTGGGCTGCACTCAACACGTGTGGGCCCAGGTTCATCCACACCTGCCTGAGAGCTTCGAGATTCTGCCTAATGAGAGATGTTTCCCACCGATGGGGTATCAGCCCTGCACTGGGGATCCCCGGACGTCTAGACTCAACTCAGCGCCTGGGCCCAGATTCAATTCCTGCATGTTGCTGGTCTTTCTCCCTCTGTACCCACTGGCTGGCCCTAACCTCTTGCCTGTCTGGGCCAGTTTTTCAGGACTCATCTGTGCTCTTTTCAGCTTGTCTTTGATGGATCAGCCTTTGGGCACTTGTGTGTGTGTGTGTGTGTGTGTGATTTTGTAGATGCAGAAACGAGACCTAGAGAAAACAGCCATCCAAGTCCCTGTGGCTGGGGCAGCTTGCTGGGAGCCCCGCCCGTTAGATCCCACAGGGTCACTGGGCCAGCAGCCCCATGGGGTTGACAGCAAAGAACAAATGATTACTCTGTGTCCCACCGTCCCTGCCCTTACCAAACACACTGAGCCCAGGTGGCGTGGAAAAGGTGACCTTCGGCCGCACTGACGGGAGGCTCCGCGGTGGCCGCAGAGGCAGCCGGGAGTGAGGACACCCCAGCCCCGGCTCACCTGCAGGTTGCTGTTGACTCGTTGTGCTCCACACTTGTTGACTCGCAAATCACACTTGGAAAAACAGTCAAAGAAATTGCAGTCTTCGTCGCCTGTGCAGTTCTGCTCAAGAATTTCCCTCATTTTAGGTTCAAAAAAGGCCATGTCCACATCAATAGCCACCACCTGTAACCAAACGAGCACACAGCTATGAAAGGACCCACAGGGCTCAGCACAGGGGCACAGGGGCCGGCGCACGGCAGGGGCCACAGAGCTCTGCCAGCCGGAAGAGCCCAGGAGCTGGGGAGCTGCTCCCTTCATTTACGCAAGGATCTGGCCCAGCTTATATTGCAAGGCGTTAGTGCAGGCGGCACCTTTGCTGTCAGTAGTGAAGGCCTGGGATTCAGAACTAGTGCCATTAAGTGTGGCTTTTCAACTTTAAACATTTTCTCAACTTTAAAAGTAGAATTTCTGAAATGTCTTAAAAGTGAATCGAATCCCCCTTCCTCACTTTGGTCTCTGGCCTTCAAGGGTCAGGGTCATAAAAGCTGTGAGATGCCAGGGATCTGCTGCATGAACACAGGCAATAAAAGGGAACTCCGCAGGTGCAGGTGTGAGGGTGGCATGGTGGAAATGAGGTGGGCAGGACCTAAGCTGCCTCTGGAGATCTGTTACCTGATCAACTGATTTCCAATAACTGGTTGGATGGAAGTGTAGGGGGAAAGAGCAGCATCAAAGTTCTCGAATTAGGACTGATACCCAAGGACCCTGATCCAATGGTGTCCAATACAGAACCCCACAGTCAGCAGGAGAAGGTGGTGACCCCCTGGAATTCCAGATTTATCTTCCTGGCTTCAAACCAAATAAACTTCAAAACCAGAAAAAGAATGACATCTACATTGTGTGGATTTTCCTGCACCACCTGAATTTTAATAAAAGAGAGAGATGCGCTCGAACTTGATAAGACCTGGAGTCTGCCCAAATCAAGCAGTTTATAGCTTCAAGGCATTAAAGCGCTATTAGAAGAGTCTCCAGATTTGACAGGGGTCTGTGGCATTTCACAAGCCTTCACAGGTCAGTGTGGAAATCCCAGCCCTTCCTTCTGCCCTTTGGTAGCATCTCAGGAAGGCTCCTAGGTCGGTGTTCACTTCCCCCTCCATTCTAGGCACTACTGGGGGGCACACTCCCCAGGTTTGCTTTTGGCTTTTTTTAAATTCAGGATCGATGTGGGAAGGCAGCAAAATTTCTTGGGGACTATCCAGTAAAACAGAGGAGGGAAAATAATTTATCTCAAAATGTGTGGAGAATGAGGAAAATAAAGAACTGGGTACTTTCCTCTATTTAAGAGCTTTGCCTAATTGCCAGTTCAGGCACAGCAAAGAGAAATGATCATTTTAATCAAATTTTCCCCTCTCATTACTTAGCCAAAAGAAATAGCTCATTTCATTATTTATACTGGTTAATACACTAAGAATGTATTAGGCCACGCTAACGGGCCCACTGTCTTTATGATTCATTACTTGGACTCCAGGACCCTCCTCTTCTCTCTGTGGTTTCTGGCGGTCTCCCCAGCTTCCCCTGTTCCCTAGATGGATTTCAGCTCCTTGTAACTTCTGTCTCCCATTTCTGACTGTTCCCTTCTCATCTCCCGGGGAGATGAGATTTATTTTTTAATTTTTAGCATGTGGTGTAGAATGGATTGCAGCGATTGTAAGCATGACTCTGTGCACCTAAAATATGAACAGTGACAAAACAAACAGGAAAACCTGAACGGGGTTTCTTACATAGTATCAGGAGAGTAATAAAACTCCTCCTGCTTGAAAAGTATCTGACTCACCCCGTCAAACTTCGACCCAGCATCAGACTAGAAAGGGTGGGTGAGAATTCCCTCATTCTCCCATGAGAAGTGCGGCTCTGGAGCAGGAAACAGCCCCTGTTCGTAAGGAGCGCGTGCTGGCGACGGCGACGAACACGAAGGAGTGCGTCCAGGTGCTCGCTCGCAGCCGCTGGGTGAATGCTCCCCGCCTGCCAGGGGGACCTGGAGAGAGCGAACGGCTGGGAGCCCCGTCCCGCCCCGCAGCTCACCGTGAGGTCGCTCCTGATGGCGAAGTTCTCGGGCTTGACGTCACAGAGGTGCAGGCGGTGGGAGAAGTCGTGGTCGAAGTGGCGCACCATGTCCAGGAAGCTGAGCGCCATGCCGCTGACGGCCCTGGCCTGGCCCCGGGGGGCGCCGGCGGCCCGGCCAATGGGGAAGAGGGCCCCGAGCCGCGGGCTGCCGGCCGCCAGGAGCTCCACGGCGTAGAAGTGGCCGCAGGAGCCCAGCACGGGCGGGGCGTGCGGGCTGAGGCCCTGCAGCACGCTGAGGAGCGCGAACTCCTCCTGCCGCAGCAGCGCCCACAGGCTGGCCAGCCGCCCGCGCCGGCCGGGGCCCCGCCGCCCCAGCCCCAGCGGCCCCAGGCTGCGGCTGGACAGCTCCAGGCCCAGCGTGCTCTTGACCTCGCCGGCCACCAGCAGCAGGAGGTCTGCCTCCGAGAGGTCCTGGCCCGCCTCCTCCAGGCCGTCCTCAAGCAAGCCGAGCGGCTGGAAGCTGGAGAAGGCCTCCTCCTTGGACTTGAGGATGACGGGCCGGCCGCGCCAGTCGGCTTGCAGCACCTTCTTGCCCCGCTCGTAGTACAGACAGCGCCGGTACAGCAGCTTCCCCGCCACGCACAGGTCCTCGCACAGGTCCCCCTCCAGCTCGCCGCCGCGGTAGCCCCGGCACTGGAAGGAACAGGCAGCGTCAGGCGCAGGGGCAGGCGGCAGCGCTGGCCCTCCAGCTGGGGTGCGGCTAGCCAGCTGCCGAGGGCGACCTCACAGACGTGAGCCACAGGCTAGCTGGGACAGTGAGTGATCAAGAGACCGAGCTAAAGGCCAAGCCGTATTTACGACACTGCCCGGCGCAGAGCACAGGCTCCAGCCTCAGGACACTGGAGGTGCCAGGGAAGGCTGGGCCTGGTTGGTAGTTCTCAGCTCTGACCACACACTGGGCCACCTGGCCAGCTTTTAACGCCACTGCCCAAGAGTGGCCAGGTCAGACCTGGGGGGACGAGGGCCAGGGAGCCCCCGCTGGTGCCAGGCTCCGCCACAGCCACGACCCTCCCCACAGGCACACACCCTGAGCCTGCTGTTCCACGTGAGTGGCGTGGCCTGCAAGGCCAGCGGACCCTGCAAGGATTATGCAGTTTCAGAGGAGAACCCTATGCAGGAAACAGGAGTCAAAACAGGCCTCATGGCTGGCAGTGCAGAACTGGGGGGACAGCAGGCGCCAGGGACACTTTCAGAGTGTCGGAGCCATGTGGGTGAGCTCTGGAGGCCCGGGGAGGACTCGGTTCCCAGCAGTACTGAGGAGGACTGTCCAGAAGCCCCCGGGTTGGGTGGTTCTCCTAAAGCTCAGGGGTTCCTGGGGTGCATCCCACCCGAAGGGCTCTGGTGACCCCTCGTGCTGTATGAACATCCCTGAGCAGAAACGGCCCAGCCAGGCCCTGGCCCCTGGTCCTGGAACCCAACGAATGCGAGGATTATTACTCCGTCCTTTTGTGTCTCTTTCAGGAAACCAAAACCTCTAGACCCACGTTCATCTGGGCTGAGCATATTGTCCAACCACCTGCTCTGGCCTGAGGCACCTCCTCCTACCTGGGCAAACACAGGCCTCCCTCCCAGCATGTCTGCAGCCCATGAAACAAGGGGTCGCCGCAGTTCTCACAAGGCAATAAGACAAGTGCAAAACAGAGGTCTGCCTTCTTCACTCCACCTGTTTATTATAAATGATCAGCTGGAGCCAACGGGCAGTGTGGTGCAGAGAATACGGGATTGGACCGGGAGCCCGAAAGCCTGGATTCTGGCACTGGCTATGCAGCAACATCCTCACAGGCCTCTGGACCCAGCAGAGCCTCAGACTTCTCCTGTGTCACCCTGTCTGCCTCCTTTGCATGGTTTTCAGACAGGCTGGGTGAGAAAAGTGTGTGTGGTGGGGTTTGAGGGGACCGGCATTAAATGTATCCAAGTGCAGGCATCCCGACGGCCCTTGAGCAGTGGCCAGGCATGGAGTTGTGTGCTCCTCAGAGACCCTCTGTTGCTGGTGCAGGTCAGCTTTATTAACCCCAAGCAGATAATAAGCAGCTCAGAGTCAGAAAACATACCTCCAATGCCTGGATATATGGACAATTCCAAAATCCAAAACACTGAAAACTACCAGTTTTTCATGAATCATTTGGCCTCATGTGGTATCAAAACCCAACTGAAAAGATGTAAGGCTATTTATAGTCTGAATATATTTGACTTGGTGTGAATCTGCATATATTTTGCTTCAGGATTATTAATTCGTTTGATGATGCTGCTGCCTCATATGTAAAATAGAAGGTATATGCTCATATTATCTGTCCAAAAAAGCGTGAATTCGAAAATATGCCTGGCTCCAAAATGTTAGTTAAAGGATTGTGTACCTATATAAATACTGTAGGCTAATTGTTCAAAGCAGGTATTGCCAAAATGCTCACTAAAAGAAATACTGCCAGTGCTGAAAACAAGTATGAGGATTTTCAGGGCCATTTCAGGCAATAACTGGACAATAGCCTGAAAGACCCAAGTCAAGCCATCCAATCCAGCCTTCAGGCTTCCTGGGAAGGCTCTCCTGCTATTTCTCAGTGTGTCATGCTGGGTGGGCGGAGCTTCGCGACTGCTGAGCACGAAGATGCCAGCGACAGAGACCTGTCGGTAGCCGAGGACCCGATCCTGGCGCTTGGGAATGCCGGCCCCTGTGCGGGGCTGGCTTTGTGTCTTGGGAAAGCAAACACCCATGATGAAGCTGTGTCCGTGAACACCCACATGACTGTTTCAACACGCTTGATGCTGTGTTCGTCTTGCAGTTTAACTCAAACAATGTTGACAAAATGCCATCTCTTTACTTGTAATCCTGCTCCTCTTTCCAAAACTCGGGGTCATGAAATGAGCATCAAGATCATCAGAACCCCTTGGGTCACTCGCTCGTTGCTTAGAATTGCGTCCATGTCGCCCCTTGCAAGAAGAGAGGCCCTGCCCGAAGCTCCGCTGAGACCCTGCAGGATAGTCTTGGAGGGAACGTGAGGGTGAAAGTCTTGAATGTTGAGACAACCAGATGTAAGAAGATTTGAATGATAGAAATAACATGGGGTGTTTGTTTTATTTTACTTGTCGCAGTTTTTTTTACTTTATCTGGTAATTATAGTTTTACCTCTTTAACGAGCCTGATAAGAAAATGCAAGATTTTTTCTAGATTTCCCTATAAAGCCCCAAACCCCTTGAAGTATGACATCCAAAATGGTTTGATTCAATTCCATAAACATTCTTAGAATGTTATCACATTTACGATTTAATCAGACGTACTTTTGTGTGGAGTACAGAACAGAATCGAAAAGAAAAGCAGGTGACAGAACCGGTCTGGTAGGAGGAGGTGGGTCCTGAGCCCAGAGCTTCAGATCCTGCGGTGATGAGCAGAAAAAGGGAGCCAGAGGAGGGGGCACGAGGAGCAGTGTGGGGCAGGTCAGGGGCGTGCACCCCGCTGTCTGCTGCATGGTGCGCATGGGCACCAGGGGCCGGGACTCTCCTCGGCTGGAAGGGCAGCTGAAATTGCCTCTGGCCGGGACACACCTGTGGGCCAGGAGCCCGCTCCACTGGCCACATTCATATCAACAACGTCACTTCCTGAACTTAGCCCAGCTGTACAGGAGCTGAGCGGTGAACTACTACAGGTACCAGGCTCAGGAGTTTTCAGAACAGAGGAGGCTGCCTTCAAAACTCATAAACGACTGCAGAGCATAACAAATTCAAGAAAGGAACCCAGCAGGCTTGGCTTTGGGGCAGCCTGGGTTTGCCTCTGGGCGCTGCCCTCACTAGCTGTGTGGCTTGTTTCCAGGTAGGTAACAAGGGAGAGGATACTGTGTCCCTGGAGACTTGTGAAGGTCAACCAAGGTCACAGGTACAGAGGACCTAGAACTAGTAAATGCTAGTTCCCTCCCGCCTTTTCCAATCCTCATCAGTAGAAGGCAGAGGCCTCGGAAGCTTCTTCCTGGAGCAATGCAATTGAGCTCAATTTTGAAAGATAAGTTGCAAGTTTGCCTAGCAGGCAAGGAGGGAGAGGGCAGCTCCATGCAGGGAATGACAGGTGCAGAGGCCGAGAGTTGCAAAGCAGGGCGGTGTGAACCCAGACCCGGTTCAGGGGAAGGAGAGCAAAACAGGAGCAAAGGCCCTGTGTGTGCCAGACTGGGGTATCCTATCAGAAATGCCCTTCCCTGTGTCTGCACTTGACAGAAGTGCCTCCTACCCTGCAAGGGGCAGATTAGCCTTCCCCGGGACACAGCCACACTGGCCAGAGGGAATGCCTGTCTCTGTCCTCTGTCCCCAGCCCTCCCTGAACCATCCTTATGAATTCCTTGTGCCAGACCCTTGCCTGCTGCCTCCCCATAGCACAGTTTTCTACAAAACTGTACCACGCCAATGAAATCAAATTCAAATCAAATCAAAATCCATATGAGATATGCCCCTGCAAATTTGGAAGGCAATTCCAAACAAGAGTTGCAAGACATGTTGAACGACGGTATAATCATTGAATTTGGTGTATAGGCTATTGATTCTGGAGGGAACATTAATCCTGGGCTGTATTTCTGAAGCTCAGCACATTGAGGTACACGTGTACCTCCCACATGGCTGCCACTGGGGGGATGCAGTGTTATGTATCAGAAAGGGCAGAAGTGGAGCTGAATGCCCAGAACCCGGGGCCATGAGGTCTTAGGGTTATGACTTCATGTCCAATGCCCTGGATTCCCCATTTGTCATAGGAGATAGTTTACATTAAAGCAAAGTATACATGGTGCAGTCATCACAGGGCTGTTCTTTATCATCCTTTATGATGAGGTATTTCTGGCACTTCAGTTCCTGTTCTTACATAGAATGTAAAATTCGTCCACTATGGTTGTTCTGGTTGCCAGCGTCAGAGTGAATCTGCAGGATTTTTTGCACATCTGTGTCCACTAAACACAGGCAAAGACATAATCTAGCATTTAAAAAACAGTGAGTTTAAAGAACAAATTAAAAGTGTACAAGCTAATTAAAAATTGTCATGTTAGAGATAATAGGAAAATCATTTTATTAGCAGCATGTCCTAGTGAAGTAGCTATTTTTTTACTCAGTAAAAGTGGCTTATTTACTTTAACTCCATTTTTAAAATCACTTTTCTCTGAGTATAACTAGCTGCCAGCTTGAAGGAAGGTACATCTCTGTGTGCCTACAAAAGCCATGAGATTTTAAAATTAAATTTAAAAGTCTCATTGTAGATACCAGCATTTTTAAATTCATTAAACTCAGAGTGGATCAGAGCTTCTCAAAGACAGTGTCGTGCATACAAATGCACGTCCCCAGCTTCCCCGGTGCTGATAGGAAGCATCTTAGCAGTTCTTGCTTAGAATCTCTGCAGCTTGTATCACGGTTCTCAGGCAAAAACAAAACCTGTCCACCCTAGCCTGGGAAACCATTGACAGGGTGTCAGAGGTCATGCCTAAGGGCTGGGTTTTCTTTTGTGTGTGTGTTTTGTTTTTAAGGAGCATTAAATGCCTCTGTGGTTAGCAACAATCCACACCCACAATGGAATTCTTTCCCCAAGAAGTAACACTGGGCATTGTGAAAATTCAGAGGAATTAGCCAGTCTGCCATGCAACCCCTCTTGAGCCCCGGATGGCTTAAATGATACACAGTACGAATGTGGCCAAAGCACTTCGGAACACGGAGTCATTCCGTGTTGTAAAATCTTTCCGGGTTTTGTGCTCTGGGTGCTGCAGTTCCCTAGGGCACTGGCTCCTATCACAGCAAAGGAAGATAAGCCTGTCCTATCAAAAAGGAATCCCAGTGCAGGCAACTGTATTAAATCACATCAAGACCTAACTAGTCAAAAGGGAGTTAAGCCTTCTGAATAACAGAGTCTGTGGGAATATTTTTGAGATGCTTTGAAAATGATACACTTTGGAAAGGTTACTGGAAGTACTATACCCAGTTGTTACTTAGGGTTTTCATTATTGGAAAAGCCACTTACTGTCACGGTGTTCCCACTATCAGATTGCACAGGGTCATGTCTTGGCTCCACAATGCACTGACCACGTGATTCAGGGTGAGTTTCTTTACCTCTCTGAGGCTCGGTTTGCCATTTGTGAGGTGGATATGGTAAAGGCATGTATATCCGGAAGGTGGTTGTAGGGAGTAAATGAAGCAATGCACCTAAAAATACTAGCACAGTGCCTGCCCGGAGTGAGCATCAGCGGGCACCTGCAGCCCCCGTCCCTCTGCCGCTGTGGGCAGTGCTCTGCCTGCAGAACAAGGAGCCAGGCTTATGAGTTTCCAAGCATGGCATAGCGCCCGTCAGCCTGGCACGGCCTCGGGACACAGGCCACTGGAAAAGTAGGGCTTTTGAAACCTCAGAGAGAAGTCCAGGAGGGCCTACGGATGTCTTGATTATGAGATGTGCTGAAAAGCCACAGCTAAGAGGAGCCCTGCAGTCTGACTAGAAAAACCCAAAGCTGGCAGACCCACTGCGCAACTCTTTGGAACGACTCCAGCTGGCTCTTCCAACCGCCCGTCTCGGGGGTGGTGGCGTGTGATGGGTTCCCTCGGGAGGTGGGTGGGGCTTGCAGTACGAGCAGACCTGTCTCCCAGCTACTGAGCAGCTCTTCAGCGTTACCTGTGGACTTCCCTGCAGGCCAGCAATGCCACCTGCTGCGCCGGAGGGCCTGGGAACGCTAGCAGGCGTCCACCACAGCTCCATGGGCGCCGTGGAGGGAAAGAGGGCTCCCTTTGGCTCAGCTGCAGTCCTCCTGTGCTCTGGCATTCAGAGGGAAAACTAATGAGAGTCTGGAGGCCAGTCAGAAAATAACAGCCAGTTTTATTATGGAGGATAAAAGCCAGGCAGAATGAATTGAAAGTGCTTGGAAAGCCAGGAGACAGAGGCCTGATTCAGCTCGCATCCTGGGAGGCCACATTGCCAGCCTCTGCAGCAGCCGGGGCCACCAGAGTCTGGGTCGTGGAGACTGGGGTTGTATTCAACCTCGGTCTAGTTTAGCGTCTTGGGTAAAAGTGAGCCAGGGTGCTGTGTGGGGCTCCCATCAGCAAATCCAGAATGGAGAAGGTAGGAAAGGGTGCGACAGGAGAGACTGAGTCGAGTCTTTCACAAATGAGAAATAACCGTCTCAGACCGGACACCGCCTGACGCTCCCGAACAGTCAGTCCACTGAGACATCAGGTGGACTTTAAGAAGACAGACAGACAGACAGACCTGGTGTTTCAAATAGTTCTTTTGGCCATAGGAAAGAATTGAGAGGCTTCATAAGAATAACCATCTCTTCAGCTTATATCAGACTAAAAACACCCCATATGGCTGCCACTGGAGATATATCGGTACAGCCTGTAATCAGAACTGGTTTTAACCTATAAGCTGGGATGCTGGGAAAGTTATGATTAACAATTACTTAAATTATATTAGGCTATTTAATTTCCATTAGGCCTTTTCCTACTTAACCAAAGGTAAATAAATGAAAATTGGTGTTTGTTTTTTATTTTAATGTAAAATATTATTATATTATTTTTGTAAATAAGTATTTCATTCTGGACAAACTATTAATTTTTGTTCACTACAATTAGCTAATAAGGCCCCGCCCAACCCCCCCCCCCAAACAGAGGGAAAATAATCTTTATAAGTGAAAGGAATTTTTAGATGGGTTACTGAGAAAATCAGTGAGCTCTTGCAACTGAAGAAAACTTGGTAGAACTTCACTATAATAATGGATTAATGGATGGTCAGACGGATGGAAGGATGGATGGATAGGTGATTGATAAGATGTAGCGAATCAGTGGTGAGTGTCCCAACTGCATGAAGGTCAGTTCATGATGACTCATGTCAGACTCAGGAAATATGATTTGTCTTAGCCTGTAGATTTCACTCATTATTTCTTTAATTTTTCCAATCTCACTTGAAAAATAATTTAAAATCTTCATGCTACCATGTTTTGAAAACCTACAAGCTCAAAAGGCCCACCCAGGTGTAAGCAATTGGACTGAAAACTTCCCACGCATTTCCTGAAGATTTCTTAGAAAACAGATCACTTTCACACCAAATGCTTAGGTCAGTGTTTTAAGAAGGGAATAATCACTTTAAAAATCAAAAGTAATTGCCACTATTTTCCCCTTTCTTGGCTTTCCTTTTGGGGAGTCCTACCTTTCTTCGTGTCCTAATGCTCATTGCCTCTGAACCAAACGGGAACACTAAGGAGCAGCCCGCCCTTGGCACCAGCTAAGGGGCCTCAGGAGCCCAGTGGGCGCAGCAGCCTGCCAGCCGGGCGCTCCTTTCCCTCCTAGTTGCCCAGCCCAGCTCGGGAGGGCTCAGGGCCCCCTGCTAGGAGACGGCCGTCCCCGCCCCAGGACCCGTCGGCGCGGGCCCGAGCCGCCCCTGGCGCCCGCGGAGGAGAGGATCGCGCCCGGCGGCGGGTCCCGCAGACCGCTCCGGGGGAGCTGCGGCTTTGGGGCGCAGGGAACCCGCCGGCCGTCTGCATCAGGCTTGGCGAGATGCAGCCCACGTTGGAATCACAGAACTGAGGCCAAGCGAGGCAGAGGCGTGGTCGCCGCCGCCCCGGACCCCGCACCCGCCCGCGTCCCGGCCAGCGCCCCAGCCCAGCGGCGGCACTCGGGACGCGGGCACCCGGGGGCTGTCGGGAGACCCGGAGCAGAGCCGCAAACTTTCTTCAGGAGCGTGGGCTCGGGGGCGGCGGAGGAGCAGCTGGGCAGGAAGACTATCTTGGGACAAAAGACCAATTTTGGCGAAATGGGGAGAGAGCCCCGCGCGCCCACAGAGGACTCCAGGCGGAGCCCCCACTCCGGAGGCCGGGTCGTGCGCGTCGGGCATCGCCCGCACGGTGTCGGGAACCCCCAGCCCGCCCCGCCGTGGGGGCCTCGGCCCCCGGGGCCAGCGGGGTGTCCCTCCCACGGCCGCGGCGCCGCGCAGGGCAGTGGGGCGGGGGGACCTACCAGCGCGGCCAGGATGCGCCGGCTCTTCTCGTCCGTGCAGCGCTCGGAGAGGGCGCCCGGGTGCGCGCGGAGCAGGAGCGCGGCCGCCAGCACCCAGCCCGCGGCCCACGCGGCGCAGGCCAGCAGCGCGCCCCGCCCGCAGCGCCCGCGCCGCCCGCAGCGCCCGCGCCCGCCCCGCGCCATGGCCCGCGCCCGGCCCGGCTCTGCTCGGCCGGCGCCCGGCAGGCTCGGCGGAGGGGGCGCGGGGGCGAGGCCGCGCGGGGGGTGGGGGGAGCTGGCGGCGCCCGGCCGCCCTGAGGGGGGGGGTCCCGCGGCCTCAGCCCCGGGAGGGGTGCCGCGCTGCACCCCTGCTCCCCCCGCCGCGCCGCGCCGCGCCGCCCGCTCACTTTTTATTTTTTTCACCTTTGCGCCCAAGCCCCTCTCCCTTCTTAACCCGAAGCCGCGCAGATTCAAACTCCCCCGGGTTGGACTCCTGGCCCCTCTGGCAACACGTCTTTTCTCAGACGAGCTCGTCCCTTCCCTGGGCGGCTGCTCAGCGCCCCGCACTCTTCACAGACGCCCCCCGAGACCCCCGGTAGCTCTCGGCTGCACGCCCCCTTTACCTGCCTACCGGAGTCCCCTCTCCTGACTGTGCCCCAGCTTGGGTACCCTCCGCCCTCCCCTCTGGGAGACCCTGAGGGTCCGGGACAGTCTGGGACGTCGAGGCGACCCCCCCCCCACTCCAGGCACCCCCTGGGTGGGCCGCCCGCACCGGCTGCCGGGACCCCCGTAACCGTCCCGCTTGCCCCCGGGAGGAGAGGGCTTTCACCGTGTCCACATCCGTGTTGCGACGTGCGTTGGTACCATCATCTCGGGCAGATGCTTCAATGTGCAAACACGGGCGTCTCAGGAGCCCGGCGCCCGGCTGGCCGAGCGGCCGCGGGTCCTCCCAGGGCGCCCCGCATCCTCCTTCCCGGAGGCGCCCCCCAGGCGCGGAGGCAAGCCTCGTCCCAGGCCCCGGGAGCCGCGGCGCGGGGGGCTCGCGCGTTCAGTCCACCAACGCTCATCCCGCCCCGCTCCGGCCAGCCCGCCGCGGATCGCCCTGCGCCCAGGCTGTGCCTGAGTTTCACACCCCCATTCCTGAGTGTAGGGACGGCAGGAATCACTCTCGCCCAGATCATTCTGTGATGAAGCCTGGGGACCTGGTTTCTTAACTTCGCCTGTTCTGCAGCTCGCTGGCCTAAGTTTCAAGGCTCCAAGGCGGAAATCTCCGGGAAGGACGAAGCATCGAATTATCAAAGGTTCACCCCTAAGGGTACACCGCAAACAGTCCTTAATGCAACAGGAACCTGACATTTGGGGGTCACTCAGTCAGCAGCGGCCATGCCTGTTGGAGCTCCTGCCCTACGACCTACCGGGGCCCGGAGTCCGCCCTGCCCCCAGGGCGCACCCATCCTGAGGCACTACCGGGATCTCCTCCTGGGCCGACTGGACCAGAACTCGGTCGTCTCATTTCACAATGGTTCTGGATCACAGGAGGCATACTAGGACACGGCTTTAAAGCCCAGACTTGAGGGTGGCAAGTTAATTCCCAAAAATTTTATTGGGAGAGGGCAGGGATAGGAAGAATGAGATAAGGAAGGGTGAACAATTATCCTGAACACCAACGAATGAAAGTCACAGGAGGAAAGCAGAACTTGAAATCAAAATTAACCGCATTAGGATTTGCAAGGTAGGTTTTACTTTTGCAAGCTTATGCATTAATCATCACACTTCTTTTGGCATTATATGGAAAGAAATATACAGAAGAAAAATACCGTAATCACACAATAAAGAGATCCTTTCAACATTCAGTATTGTTTCAAAAAAGTTTTTGGACTCTCCAGAGCCAAAAGAAAGTCCCGAGAAAACAGGACCTGCCCAGAGCAGCCATCCTGCTGTGCAGTTTGCACAAAGCTGTGGAGAGGCAGATGGGGCTGAAGCCCACCAGAGCTCAGCTCACCAAGCCTCCTCCTGGGGGCACTTGGGGGTGAGGAAGGGTGGCTGGCACCTTTTTAAATTACTTGTCCGAACGGGGCTTTTGGGGTATTCACATGAAGGAGCCTTGCCGGTCAACTGTACCCTTTCGTACTAAATACACTCCCCAGAGAAGCAAAGATAAATAAATAAATAATTATATTAACAACAAAATGTGAACGTTTGGCTTAAGGAACAAGTTAAAAAAGAGTTTGGTTTCATCCCTGAGGAGCCCCGCCTCCTGCATGTCCTTGGCTGATGCCACCAGCAGGATTCTGCAATTCCGCCCTGTGATTTGGGATGACTGGCAGCCATGAAGGGGCCTGGCAGGGGGCCTGCAGGTCAGCCCTTAGGGTTTGAGCAGAGCTGGAGGAGCAGCCTGGCCCAGAGCCGGCTTCACATCTAATTGACTTGAATAGGCTTTCACTCCTTAAAAAGTGTATGAAATCCAAGAACTACTTCCCCTACTCCCTCACCTATACTGTGAAAACTGAAGTCATAATATTAGAAAGAGCTCACTATGATAATCCTGCCAACCATACTTGATTCACACAAAAATCCACGAGGTAGTTATCCTCTGGACATTTAGCTCTGTCTCACTATGCAGGGTGAGTCCTGTGAGTGGACGGAAGACACTGGTGTTCTAGAGTCCAGGAAGACTGGCCCGGGCCAAGGGCTTAGGCACCCAGCAGAGCGGAGCAGAGGGAACACACTCCGCGATCCAGGCTTGCTCGTTTTAATTGAGCACTTAAACTAGACTGTATTTATTCATTTATTCCTTCCATCAGACCACAGGCTGCTTGAGGGTAAGGACTGTGTCTTATTTTAGGTTGTAATCTGGTACTTGACCCAAAGAATGCCCTTAAATATCTGCTGAAGAAATGTGTGGATTATATAATTCTAGCATTTCATCTGAAAGCTCAGAAAACTGAGCATTCTGTGGAATTTTTCTTGAGAAAGTGGTTATAACGCATAAATATTTCATTCTAATTTCCTGAGGCGAAATTGAGCAATTCAGACACATCACAGGGTCAGGAATACGTCTGAACATATCCTTGGGGTTCCGGACTCGTCTACCCGCAGTTGAACTTGTCACTGAGAACAGACGATGAATATTTTGCTGATAAGCTATTGCTGGAAGAAAAAGTAAAATTCTACAATTTCCTGACTCTGAGTACTAGACAAACAGGTTTAATAATACTCGATTCTGCTATGCTGAGCTTATAAAAATATTTTTCTTCCTAAAAGGACTTTGACAACCACAGATATACTATGTTTGTACAGTACTCAGTATATTAGCGTGCATTCACTCATACACGGTTCCCAGCCACCCAAGCGGGTGCAGTGAGTGAGCGTCATTATGCAACCTGTCATGGGAAAGGGTGCGGCCTCTTTTATGCAATCTGTTTCTGGGGTCACAGGGTAGAGGCCCGCTCACTCACTTCCAGGTCTGGTTTTGAATTCCTGTTTCCCTGTTGGGGTTGCCGGCGCCAGAAACAAGAGTGTCACGATCGTTCAGTACCCAGGAAAGTTTCAAACACTTGCCAGACTTTCCAGTCATTTGCAGTTATCAGCAGACAAGATTCTATTCACACTTAGCTTCTCCTGGTCCATCCCTGTAGCCCCTCCCAGCAGGACACCCTGCTCACCCAGCAGTGAGAGGGGTGGCCACCTTCCCCAGGGGGCATGTCCTGATCACCTGCCATGGGCTTATGGGGTGAGGCAGGGTAGGCCTGAGAAAGATAAGGGATGGCCAAATGCTCCCCCCACTCAGGACGTCTCCCCTCCAACACTCCACAGTCTAGGAAGGCCAACTAGACCACCCTTTGGGTTTTACTGCAGCCAGGTGCTTACCTCATTTTGTCCTAAGTGAGATCAGCCCTATTACATAATGAGAGTGAGTATTTTGGAGAGGAGAGGGCAGCCCAGGTGGGGAGTTCAAGTGTAGGTCTGCCTAGGAGCCCTTTGCAACCAAGCCAGAGATACAAGGCAGGAGGAGACGGGAGCTTGGGCTCAGAGCTATCTGGTCTGTAAAGTTCCACCCCTGGTTTACCCCGACTTCAGAGAATCAAGAGCCAAGCAAAGGAGTCGTATCAGGCTCTGCTTTACGGCACAGGTCAGCACGGCAATGCCTCGGAAGGAGCCTGAGTGTGTGGAGCAGGGACTGGTTAATAGGCCTCAGTCAGTGGTGAGTGGAAAATGTGAACCGTCATGAAAGCCTGTGACGCGACGTGCATGTTGATAGGAAAGTATAGTAGGAGCTGTTGTTGCTTTTCCCAGCCCTGCCTTCCTCCCCCCCAGGGCACACCCCGCTTTCCTTGGGGGTCACTCCCTGTGGTATGTCCCCACTGGCAGTCGGGGGTGGGCTCGTGACAGCTGAGGAAGTGCCACTTTCCCCAAGCTCAGGGGTGGCGCAGGGCAGCCCAGGCCTCAGTGGACGCAGAGCCACGGGCATCGGGCACAGGCTGAGCAGCAGTGCTGGGAGGAGGAGGAGGCCTCTTTCTCTGAGGCTGCCGGGGTCTGCGGATGCTGGGGCCCCCGCGGGAGGACCTGCTGGAGAATCAGGCCTGCCTGGAGGAGGGGGGCTGTGGAGAGCAGGATTCCTGGGAGCTTCAGCTGAGCGCCTGACTTTTCAGTTACCCCCTGGACAAATGCCCCTTGTGGCTAAGCCCCTGGGGTTGGACTTCTCTCACTTACCGTGGAAAGAGTTCTGACTAGTGCTGACAGTCATGATCGATCACTGAGAGGAAAAGCAGGTTTCAAAACATTAGATTCCATCTCACACTTTTTTTTGAGCATACCATATATTTCTGTATATACATGAAAAGTCCTGGAGACAGACATGGAAGTGTTTATAGTGTGATCTCTAGGTGGAGGAACGCCAGGTGGTGTTTATTTCATCCTCTTTGCTTTGGGTCAGTTATGTAGTTTTATTTTAGACAAGTGTGCATTATCTGTGTAACAAAAAAGCATTGTTATTTAAAGAGATGGACTGCCAGAAGAGAAGCTCTGGTGTCCTCCGCAGCTGGTGGTCTCAGAGCTGCCGCAGGGCTGGGCTCGGCCATCCTGACCCACTTTCTAAGTGCTGTTTCTTCGTCTTCCACCATCTCCCAGCTGTGCTCATTTTTGGGTAGTAATACCTCCGTGGTGGGAGTTCACTCGTTCTTCAGGCAGCACTACTGAGGTGTGGATGACGTAGAGATGAATGAAACAGGCCCCGGCCCTTCTTGGCTGGGACTATCTGCAGAGGGGTGCGCTGTATCCCTGCTCCCCTTTGTTGCCACCTCCTGCGGCTTGTACCCCGAGGGACCTGCCAGAAGACAGGTCTGTGGCTGCTGCCGGTCCCACGACCACCTGCTAGGTGCCGCCCTCCAAACATACACAGCGATCCCCAAAAAGACTTGAGTGGAAGCCATAGTGGTGGGGGATTGTGGGCCAAGCCATAGGGTTATGGAATTTCCTTTCCTTTATCCTTGTCATCTCACAGGGGCCAGGAAAGCCTCTGACTCTGCCCAGAAACCCGGGACCGTGCTTCCTGCCCCCCTCCCAACTCTCGCCTGTGTAAAGAGGGAACACAATTTCCTCCTTTCCGAGGGCAAGTGACCTCCTAACACCAGAGGTCCTCCAAACCACAGGGTCTGAGATTGCTGCGTTAGTCATCACCATTATTTTAGGCAGAATTATTGAAACCTAATTACATACTATAAAATCCCCCCCGTTTTAGGTACGTAATTCAATGATTTATAGTGCATTTTCAGAGCTGTGCACCCATCACCACGGTCCTGTTTGGGGACATCTCTATTAGCCCAGAAAGGCCACTCCTGCTAATTTGCATTGGCTCTCTGATCCCACCCCCAGCTCCCAGCAGCCACTAACCTGTTTACATACATAGATTTGGGTTTTTTTGGGACATTTTATGCAAATAGAATCATCTAACAGGTGTCTTTTGCACCTGGCATCTTTTGCTTAGTTTAATGTTCATCCATGTTGTCAATGCATTAGTACTTCATTTCTTTTGTATTACTGTTTATCCATTCATTAGTTGATGAACATTTGGGTTTTTCTGCTTGTTGGTGGTTGTGAATAATGCTATTATGTACATTTAGGTACATGTCTTCCTGTGTGCATATATTTTTATTTTTCTTGAATTCCTAGGAATGAAATTACTAGGTCTTAAATACATGTTTAGCTTAAGAAACCACACCCTGTTTTCCAAAGTGGTTGCACTATTTTATGTTCCCCGTCAGTGATGCACGAGGATTTCAGTCTCTCCACATCCTCACCAACACTTGTTATATTGGTGATAGTCATTGCTCTGGACGTAAAGTGGTGTTTCACTGTGATTTTTAAGTGCTTTCCCCCATTGAAGAGTCTTCACTTTTATTCTCAATGGCCAGAGAGGCCCTGCAATGTAGGAATAACCTTCCTTTCATTGTCCTGCAATTAAGTCCTTTTCTGTTAGAGTCACATTTTAGAACCTGTAGTCTGGGTTCTCGTGACTGTGTGACCTGCCCGCTTCTCGGTAGTGGGGAGAGCCCGTGTGGTGGGTGAGGGAACCAGGGCTCCCCGGGTTTGTCAGTGGGGCCCGAGCCAGAGGAGTGCCTGTCTCCTTTGTGGGTCCCATGGGACTTCGGCCCCACGAGGCACACGGGCAGCCTTGGCCTTCATAGACAGGCTACCAGTGATATGGGTCAAAGCTGGTGAATTGGTAAGTGCGGGCACGTACCATTATTTCCCGTACTGTGTGGAACATCGGACCCCCAGAATCACCCCTGTAGTCTTCTCTGTGCTATTTTGCTAGATGCCTTTGTTGTCTGAAGTTGACCAGAAATCTTTACGCAAAATGAATCACTGTGTTCCGTGCAGGGCCTTGGTTTATAAGCCTCTGGGATTTCCCAACCACCTCCACACTTGCACCACACTGTTTGGGACAAACTTAAGGAAATTTCTAACCTTTTTTTGGCCTCTTTCTCATATTTTCATTTCAACTCAAGACACAGCTGCTTGTTGGGACTCCCTCTGGTGTGAGCGGAGAGCTGGGGGTGCCCACACCCAGTGCTAATCCCTCCTCCTCTCACCCTGCACCCTGTTTCCTTTCCCAGTGTGCACTTTACACACTGTCTTCACATGAGCACATGGAAACATCAGTACCAAGGTCATTCTATTCATGTGAAAGCAGTTCACACGGGAAAAAACATATCATGCTGTTTGGCCTCACGACTCCTTAGGAAAGGGTGACATCCCAGAAGTGGTTTTCCTTTTGGCAAGTGACAGGCAACTCTGCAGAGAGCAGTGCTCCACCAAAGAGCGTGCCTGGGGTAGACCGCAGCCCTAACTGCTCCCCTAACTGTGGAACTGGGTCCAAGACGTGGGTCTTTTTCATTCACAGATGAAAGGAGAAGGCCCTCCGCTCTCTCATGGGTCCAGGGTAATAAAACTGGGAAAGCCTAAATGCCTCGGCTGTGACTGCTTTATCAAAGAAACAGCCTAAAAAATACTGGTGGTCCTGGAATTAGAATCTCCTCGTCACAGTTTATTTAGGGTCAGCATGTGAGAAGCCACAGTGTCCAATCAACCCTGCCTCCCCGCACCCCCAATACTCCTGGGTCTCCAGGTGCTGTGGAGGAACAGCGGGGCCTTGCAGCAGAAATACTGCACTGTGATGGAAGATGGCGTCCCACCCGGGCCCTGCTCTCCACATCTCGCGGCCTCCGCTGGCCTCGCCTGTCATTCACTTTCTCTGCCCCATACACTCCTTCTGGGGGCCTTCAATCCACAATGAATCATAGTCCACCTAGAACCTCCTGGAGTAATCTTTGGTCCTATCCTTTCACACCCAACACTGGACTTAAAAAAAATAAAAGCTATTCTTTGTTGTTTAGAGAAGTTTTGGGTTTACAGCAAAATTGAGAGGAAGGTATAGAGATTTCCCATATTTCCCCTTACCCCACACATGCACAGCCTCTCCCACTGTCAACATCCCCACTAGAGTGGACTTCGTAGCAATGGATGAACCTGCATGGACACACCATTTCACCCAGAGCCCATAGCTGTCCTTAGGTTCACTCTGGGTCTTGCCCATTCTGTGGGTTTGGACAAAAGTGTGATGACACTATCCACCATTAGGATATCAGACATAGTAGCTTCACTACCCTGCGAATCCCCTGCCCCCGTCTGGTCATTCTTCCCCCCACCGCACCTGGCAACTACTGATCTTTACTCTCTCCATAGTTTTGCCTTTTCCAGAATGTCATATACCTGGAATCATGCTGTCTGTAGCCTTTTTATATTGACTTCTTTCACTTAGTGATACGCATTTAAGGTTCCTCCATGTCTTGTCATGGTTTGAGAGCTCGTTTCTTTTTAGGGCTGAATCATGGTCCATTGTCTGGACGGACCCAGCTTATTTATCCATCACCTACTGACATGTTGGTTGCTTCTGAGTGTTGGCAATTATGAATAAAGCTGCTATAAATGTCCACATGCAGATTTTCATGTGGACATAATTCCTTTTGATAGATACCAAGGAGTGCGATTGCTGGATTGTATGGTCAGAGTGTGTTTAGTTTTGTAAGAAGCCACCAAACTGTCTTGCAGGGTGGCTGCGTGCTTCTGCGTTCCCACCAGCAGTGCAGACGAGCTCCTGTTGCTCCACATCCCCCACAGCATGTGGTGTCGTCAGTGTTCTGGGTCTTGGCCACTCTAACAGATGGGTAGTGGTGTCTCATACTGTTTCTTTTTTCTTTTTTTTTTTGTTAAGGCATCATTGATATACAATTTTATGAAGGTTTCATGTGAGCAACATTGTGGTTAGTCCAGTCACCCATATTATGAAGTCACTCCCACCCCACTGCAGTCACTGTCCATCAGCATAGTAAGATGCCACAAAGTCACTACTTGTCTTCTCTGTGCTGTACTGTCTTCCCTGTGACCCCACACACCATGTGTGCTGATAATAATGCCCCTTAATCCCGTTCTCCCTCCCTCCCCACCAGGCCTGCCCCACCCCTCCCCTTAGGTAACTGCTAGTCCTTTCTTGGAGTCTGTGCATCTGCTGCTGTTTTGTTCCTTCAGTTTTCCTTTGTTCTTATACTCCACAAATGAGAGAAATCATTTGGTACTTGTCTTTCTCCGCCTGACTTATTTCACTGAGCATAATATCCCCCAGCTCCATCCATGTTGTGGCAAATGGTAGAATTTTTTTCTTCTTATGGCTGAATAATATTCCATTGTGTATATGCACCACATCTTCTTTATCCATTCATCTACCGATGGACATTTAGGTCGCTTCCAATTCTTGGCTATTGTAAATAGTGCTGCGATAAACATAGGGGTGCATCTGTCTTTTTCAAACTGGGCTGCTGCATTCTTAGGGTAAATTCCTAGAAGTGGAATTTCTGGGTCAAATGGTATTTCTATTTTTAGTTTTTTGAGGAGCCTCCATACTGCTTTCCACAATGGTTGAACGCGTTTACATTCCCACCGGCAGTGCAGGAGGGCTCCCCCGTCTCATATTGTCTTAAACTGCATTCCCTGATGACATATGACGGGAAGCAGAGTTTCCACTGGGCATTGTTAGCACACGCTTAGGGCACATGAACGTCACCCAACTCACAGTATTTGTTGAAAGTATTTTAAATAATTTTATTTTGGGCATTTCATGAAAAGCAATGAAATACTCATATGGGGAAAGCTAAGTTAGACTTCTATGCAGTTAATTTATGGTTGAGGGCTATTTTTATGCTGACTCAGTGTTGGGGAAACCCCCGTCCTTTCAGTGCTTTGGGCCACTAAAGGTGTTCCCTGGCCTTCTCGGCCTCACATCTGTGAGCAAGTCCCACCCAGGCCTTCCTCTTTCCAAAGGCTGCCTCCAGTCCCGTCTCAGCAAGCTATGACTTACTGTCTTGGTGAAGGACATGCTCAGTTCCAGAGCCATTTGGCCTGCTGCTGGCGGTGTCACCCGGAGTCCTGCTGCCCGGCGGCTTGCCTGCTCTCCCGGTGCCTGTCACTGTGGAGCCCCTGAGTCCTCCTTCCTTCCTGGTGGTCCCTGCTCATCCCTCCAGACCCACTGCCAATACCCCCTCCTAGGGGCTCACCGGGCTCCCCTCACCCCCACCCTGCCCTGTCCCAACACCTTCCCACTGCTTTGCCGGTGTGTGTGTGTGTGTGTGTGTGTGTGTGTGTGAGAGAGAGAGAGAAAGAGAGAGAGAGAGAGAGAGAGAGAGAGAGAGAGAGAGAGAGAGAGAAGTGTCTGGGTCTCCCACGAAGCCGGGCACTTCTGGACGGAAAGGCCGCGTCTCACTGTCTTGGGTTCCTCAGCCCCCAGCCGGCCGCTCTGAGCAGGTCTCAGGGGTCAGTGGGAGGAGGGTCCTGCCAGCCCCTCTCATCCACCGCTATCTCAGGATTCAGAATCAGTAGAAAGGCCTTCAGAAGAACACTACAGAGAGTCCACCTGTGGAAGACAGCAGCCTGGAGATGATACAGGGAAATGAAGCAGTTTCAAGGGAAGGTGGCTAAAGAATTACGTTGTTTCTGTGGGTTTCCATTGATACTCCTGCGGCAAACAGAGCAACAGAGGCAGGTTCTCATCTCCCAAGGCCTCCTCTCCGAACCCACCACGAGTTACGGTTTTTACAGAACTAGACGGAACTTTACAAAGAACAGCAAAGGGAGTCACAGCATTGCTTCCCAGACCAATGTGCACTTCGGCAAGTTTTCTAGATAGTTCTGGCATTGAACAAATGAGCAAAGGAGAAAAATAGTTAAGGATACACTGTGAAACTGGCTCACAAATAGACTGATGAAATTGTCTAATTTTCTTTGGTGATATTAAGTTTTAATAAGGCAAGTGCCTGGAAGATATATAATTCTGCATTAGACAAATGATTTCTTTATTGTGGTAAAATATGTATAACATACAATTTACCATTTTAACCATTTTTCAGTATATACTTCAATGGCATTGTGTATATTCACACCATTGGGCAGCTGTCACCACCATCATCTCCAGAAATGTCCATCTTCCCAAACTGACACTCTGTCCCCATGAAACACGACTCCCTTCCCCTTCTCCCAGCCCCTGGGAGCCGCTTACTATTCTACCTCCCGTCTCTGTGAGTTTGATCAGTCCAGGGACCTCATAAGTGTGATCCTGCAGTATTTGTCTGTCTGGCTTATTTCTCTCAGCATAATGTCCGCAAGGATCATCCTCATTGTAGCATTATGTCCCTTCCTTTTCAAGGCTGAATAATATTCCACTGTAAGGACAGACCACCTTGTGTTTATCCATTCATCTGTCCTTGAACCCCTGAGTTGATTTCATCTTTTGGCCACTGTGAATAATGCTACTACGAACGTGCACATACAAAGATCTGTTTGAGTGCGTGACTGTTAATAAAGGAATATATCCAGCAATAATGAATGATGCTTTCCAATAAAACACAGGTGCTTCTGTGAAATCAGGAAATAGATTCTCTATAAGGCACGGATTATGACTGCAACTAACATATACCCACAGTGTTTTTTTAAAGTTACAAAAACTGCATTCTATGCTTGCCAAGGTACAGGGTTATTAGGAAGAAAATCTCATACAACATATGCCAGTCAATGCAAGCCATCAGGTGACTTCAGCCAAACAAGAAGTTGCCTTTCATCCCTGCAGACCAATTAACCCAACAGCCTCTTCGCCTGCTGCCTCACTGCCGCCTCCCTCCTGGCTGCAGGTCCCGCTTTCCAGTCTCACTGCCAAGTTCTCGTGCTCTCCTGTAATTTTTTCCCTTATTCACCCATTCCTTCTGCCAAATGCACTTAGCCTTTGTTTTTCTTTATGGACCACAGTTCCAATGGCAAAGTTTGGCTTACTGGTCTCTAAGCCTTACAGCCCCTTCACAGCACTGTTGCCTTGGCCTGGAAATTCCAGGAGGGCAGGGAAGGCACTAGTGGTATTTATTTCGAGCTGAGAAGTTGCCCGCCCTTCCTGCTCCTCCCGCAGCGGCGATGTGTGAGTGTGCTTCAGGGAGCATCTTGGAGCAGGTGCTGGGCCCCGGGGCTTTGCTGCTTCCAGCACATCAGAGGGCTGCCCTCCCCTGGCACAGGAAACCAGCTAGTCCTGTTGTGGGCAATCAGGAGCCCATTCCCAGGGGTTCCCGTTGTGGTCAGTACTCCCAGCTTCTGACTTGAGGCAATTCTCATCACCAAGTCCCTGCCGGTGCTAAACAACAGCCTCTTTTCTGGTGGTTGAGTCTGGTCCTGCTTTACACTAGCACTGAAGAGCTCACGTACAGATTCCCTCCTTTCTGGGCTCAGGGCAGCCTCGGACCAGGACACCCTCTCCAAGAAAAGCTGCGGTGGTTTCTCTGTATTTCTTAGTCTCCCTCCTCCCTGCTTGCAGAGCATGATGGCTCCATTTCCTCCTCTCCAACCCTTATGTCTTAAATTTTTTTGCAACTCCAGTCACTGACTCATTCCTACATTATTTTTTTTCCTGTGACTAAATCAAATATTTAATTTGTATGCAGAAGGAATTGTACAACGGGTATTGGGAGCCTTAGGGAATCCTGCTGTAGGACCTGGCTGATACCTGTCATTTGAACAGCACTGGAATATAGTAAACAGTATTGTAATGACTTCATATGGTGACAGATGGGTAACTAAACTTCTGCGGTGACCATTTCATAATGTATGTAAGCATCAAATCATGATGCTGTACACCAGAAACTAATATAATATTGTGTGTTAATTATCCTTTAGTTAAAAATAAATAAGAGTGCATAATATTCACTGTTAGAAGTTCTAACTGATATTAGCTTCTACAATTTTTAAATTGACATGCAGGATTGACTTTTGTGTGAGCATGTGTACCATTATATCAGTTTTAGCACACGTAGAGGTGGGTGTGACCATGTGTACAGAATAGTTCCGCCATCCCTAACATTCCCTGTGCTGTCCTTTTATATTTATCTCTTCCTCTACCCTTGCCCCAGGGAATCACAGAGTTTTGAACTTTTGAGAATCAGTGAATCTATCAATATAGAGTCATCACTAGCGTTTTGCCCTTTTGAAAATGTCATAGAAATGGAATCATATATTTTTGAACCAGCTTCTTTCACTCAACATAATGTTTCTGAGATGCATGCAAGTTGTTGCATGTAACAGTAACTCAGTCATTTTTATTATTGAGTCATATTCCCTTGTATGAATGTACCAGTTGGTTTATCCGTTCAGCTTTTGAAGAACATTTGAGTTGTTTCCAGTTTGGAGTGAATATGAATAGAGCTGCTGTGCATATTCATGTCCAAGACTTTGTGTGAAAATACATTTTGATTTTTTTAGGAATTTCATACTTAGGAATGGGATTGCTTATGTTTGTAAGAAACTGCCAACCTGTCTTCCAGCGCTGTGCATGCTGCATCCCCACTGGCAACGAGGGCATTTCAGTTGCTCTGCATCCTCGCTAGGACTTGTTACTGTGAGTACTTTTTATTCTAGCCATTCTAACAGGGTAAATTCCCTGCTCTCTTGGAATGCACAGTCTAAGACAACATGAGTGTGAAAGGGTGTGGAAGGCTTACAGACAACACACAGTGGTATTAATTTTAATTTGCATTCCCCTAACATCTAAAGATGGTGAATATCTTTTTATGTGCTTATTTGCCATCCACATATCCTCTTTAGCAAAGTATCTGTTCAAGTCTTTTGCCCATTTTTAAATAGATTTTCTGTTGAAATTGAGAGTTCTTTATATATTCTAGATAAAGTCCTTTATTGGACATGTGGTGTATAAACATTTTCTCAATAAAAAGAGCTTGTCTTTTTACTCTCCTAACAGCTGATTTCATGCTGAGTTAGTTCTTGAATATAAAGCCTGAGGCCGAGAATCCTTTTACTGCATATGGACGCCCAATTGTTCGAACACCCTTTGTTGAAAAAGATGGTCCTGTTTCCAGTGAACTGCTGTTCTACCCCTGTTAAAACTTTGCTGGCCTATTTATGTGGGTCTAATTCTAGACTCTATTCTGTGCCATTGATCTATGTGCTTTTCCCTCAGCCAAGCTGTACTACTGTGATTATTGTTGTGTTACAGTAAGTCATAAAGTAGGGTATTGTGATTCCTCCTTATTCTTCTTTTTTGAAATTGTATCGATTACTCTAATTATTTTGCTTTTCCATATAACTTTTATAATTAGATTGTTTATATCTGCAAAATAATCCTCCTGGGATTTGGTTCAGAACTGCATTAAATCTGCAGATCATTTTTGGGAGGAACTGATACCTTTGCTATTTTGAGTCTTCTAATCCTCAGACAGAATATATTTCACCACTTATCTGCACACTCTTTGATTTCTTTCAACACTCTGTCCTTGGCAGCATTCAGATTCCGTAGGTTCAGCACACAGATCCTCTATTCGCAGATTATGCTGTTTCTACCTTTAAAGGGAATCATTCTACTAGTTTCCCATTTATGATGAGTTCTGTTGTAAGTTTTTAAATAGATATCCTTTATCAAGTTAACGTGCTTTTTAAAATCATGAATGGGTGTTGAATTTTATTAAGTGCTTTTTTTCTGCATCTATTGATATGATCATATGGTTTATTTCATTTGATCTTTTAATGTAGTAAATCAAATGTACAGATAAGCAAATATTAAAGAAGCTTTGAATTCCTGTGAATCCAACTTGATCATTGCCTGTTTTTTTTTTAGATGCAGTTGGAGTCAGTCTATTAATATTTTATTAGAACTTTTCATCTATATTCATGAATAAAATCAGGCTCTGATTTCCATTTTATATACTTTTTTCATCTGGGGTTGGTATCAAAATTATGTTGGCCCACGGAATCATGTAGAGAGAATTTCTCTGGGAGAGACTGTATAAATTTGGAATGATCTGTTTCTTCAAAATTTGGTAGATTTCTTCTGTAAAACCTTTTGGACCTGGTGCTGAGAGGACCACGGTTCTCTCAGGGGAGCACTTTTAGTTCCTCCTCCATTTCTACAACAGGACTCCCCAGCTTTGTGTTTCTTTTGGAGGCATGTGTAACAAACTATTGTTCCTAATAGGTCCTCTACCTAGTCAGGTCCTCTTTTTCATTTATAATATTATTTATTTGCAACTGCTGTTCTTTTTCCTGTGCAACCTGCCAGGAGTTTAAAGGTGGTATGATCAGGCTGCATCTTAGAGCTTTGTTTTCTGTAGCAATGTATGTTTTTTGTTTGTTTGTTTATCATCTCCTTCTTTAGACTTTTTGGAGCTCTCTTGTTCTTCTAACTTCTTACGTTGGAAACTTAGCTAACTGGCTTTTTTACTTTCTTCTTTTTAAAAGATTTAAGTATTTAAGGCTATAAATATATGCACATTTATATAAATACATACTATAAATATAAAGGCTCTGAAGCCTACCTATAATCTTACTGGGATAAATCCCACTTGCTTATGTTATATCATTATTTTTATAATTGCTACACTCAGTTGGCTGGTATTTTGAGGATTTTTGTGCTGATATACCATAAGGAATATTGATCTTTAGTTTTCTTTTCTTGTGATCTTTGTCTGGTTTTGATATCCATTTAATACTGGCTTCTTAAAATAATATTTAAAGTATTTGCTCCTCTTCCATTTTTTGGAAGACCTTGGAAGAACTGGTATCAATTTTTCTTTTAATGTACTGTTGAATTCACCAGTGAAGCCGAGAGATCCTAGGTTTTCTTTGTGGGAAGTTTTAAAATTACTATTTAAATCTCTTTGCCTGTTACAGGAACATGCACATCTTCTATTTCTTCCAGAGTAATTTTCAGTAGTTTCTGCCTACCTAGGAATTTATCTATTTTTCAGGTTGTCTTATTTATTGGCATATAATTGCTCATAGTATTCCCTTATTATCCTTTTTATTTCTGTAGAGTTGGTAGTGGTGTCCCCTCTTTCATTCTTGATTTTAATAATTTATATCATCTTTACTTTTATCTTGGTCAGTCTAGCTAAAGATTTGCTAATTTTACAGATATTTCCAAAGAACCAACTTGGGTTTTGTTAATTTTATCTGTGGTGGTTTTGTTGTTTATTTCATTTATTTATTCTAGAATCTCCATTTTCTTCCTTCTGCTTGCTTTGGATTTTGTTTAGTTTTCTTTTTCTTATTTCTTAAGGTAGAAGATTGAGTCATTGATTTGAGATCATTCTCTTTTTTTAATATAATCACTTACAGCTATAAACTTCTCTCCAATTATTGCTTTTGTTGCATCCCATAATTTTGTCATGTTGTATTTTTGTTCTAATTCCGCTCAAAGTATTTTCTGACGCTCTTATGATTCGTTCCTTGCCCAGTTGATTACTAGGGAGTGTGATCTTTAATTTCTACATATTTGTGAATTTCTCAACTTGTCTTCATGTATTGACTTCTTATTTCATTCCACTGTGGGCAGAGAACATACTTTTATGATTTCAGTCCTTTCAAGCTGATTGAGTCTTGCTTCACAGTCTAACACATCGCCACATCCCGGAGAATGTTCCCACGTAATCGAGGAGCATATGTTTTGGGCTGTTATTGGAGGGACTGTTGTGTGTATGTCTGTTTGGGGTAATTGATTCTTTGTGGTGTTCAAGTCTTATATTTCTTTATTGATCTTCTGCCTTTTTGTTCAGCATTATTGAAATTGGAGAATGTAAGTCTCCAGCTGTTACTATGGAATTGTCTATTTCTCCCTTCAATTCTGTCAGTTTTTGCTTCTTGTACTTTGGAGCGCCACTGTTAGCTACACATATGTTTATAATTATAATGTGTTCCTGATAATTTACCTTCTTATCATTATAGCATGTCGTCTTTGTCTGTAATAACAATTTAGCCTTAAAATCTTCTTTGTCTAGTATCAGAATTGCCACTCCAGCTCTCTTTGGGGTATTGTTTGCATGGTATATCTTTTTAAATTCTTTTATTTTCAACTTGCTTATGTCTCTGAATCTAAAGTGTGTCTCCTGTGGACAGCATATGGCTGGATGATATTTCTGTGTCCATTCTGCCAACCTCTGCCTTCTCATTTGCATGGTTAATTCATTTACCTCAGTCCTTGGACTTCTTGTTTCTGTCTATACTCAGTCCCCAATGACTTTGTTCATTTTTGTGGCTTTCAATAGCCTCTCTGTGCTGCTGACATTCCACATTGTATCTCCAGCCCCTACCTGTGACCGGAACTCCTGAGCTGTTAACCTCCCTCCAACAAGATAACTGGTAGGCATCTCAGACCTAAACCAGCTCAAAAACTGAGCTCTTTAATATCCCTAATATTCCTTAGTATTTCCTCCTAACTATTCCTTCTGCGTGTCTCTCAGCAAACAGCAACTTCTTTCCTGCCGTTTCTCAGGCAACAGTCCTCGGAGTCATCCTTGACTTCTGTCTTATCTAATCCATTATCCAAACCTACTGGCTCTACCTCAACATATATCCCAGAGTCAGTCACCACCTACCACCCCCCCCTCCAGGCCTGTGCATCTCTGCTCACAATTACCCACCCACCAGCCTCTCCCTGGCCCTCCTGCAGTTCATTCTCAAGGACAGATAGGTATTCCTCTGCTTGGGGCCCCCAGTGGCTTTTCATCTCGCTAACAGTAAACAGTAGAGCCTTATCATATTCTTTGTGACCCGCTCTCGATTAATTCCCTGCCCCATCTCCCAACTCTCTTCTCCTCCTTCCGTCCATTGTAGCCTGGTAGCCCCTCTGGCCTCTTGCTGTTCTTTGGAAACACCCGGCACCCCTCCACCGAAGGGCCTTTGCACATGCTGTCCCTGCTCATGAGTACAGGGATTTTTGTTCCATTTTGCCATTGCGGTATCCAGTGTCCAGATTGGTGCCTGGCGCAGGGGACATCTGGCAAATACTTGTTGAGTAAATAAAAGAATGAATTGGCTCCTTACTCAGCGCAGCCTTGGTGCTGCCCTGATCCCACTCCCGTGGGCACCTCCCTCACTGGCATGGGCAATGGTGACTCAAGGGAAGGAGTGCGAGAGGCAAGAGCCGGACTTAAGCTGCCTTTCCCTTCCCTCCCCCTTCCTTGGTCACCGCCAGCCGCTCTGTCCCACAGCAGCACTGTGCCCCCCTCCACCCACCCAAGCCTTCAGTCTCCCAGGGGAGTCCCACTTGTTTGTTGTTTGAGTCATTTCTCTCTCTATAATCCAAGATTGATCTATGGGAAGACAGCCAGAAGCCCATGCTCAATCTCCATGTGCAGGGACCCGCAACCCCTCCTCACTAGCTGGCTGGTGTTTCAGGACCTTGCAGGTGTGGAACAGGGGGTGGGAGGGGCAGGGTGTGCACTGCACAACTCCATGGGGTGACTGTCACATGCACATGGCAGCCTTGGCAGGGAAAGGTCTTACTGGATGAGGATGGTTTTACCTTGACATTGGGGCCCTTGAGATACAGCATTTTTCAAAATCTGATTTTCTTTCCTCAAGAGATGCTTTTATGAGCCCTTCAGAGATAGCTCTGCCAGGGCTGAGGGTCTGTCACCCAAAATTTCCTTGAGAGTCTGCTATTTCCTGCGGCTGCTTCCCCTTCATCTGCCTCCCTTTTTCTGGAAGCAGTGCCTCCGGTGGTCGATTCTCTCTCAAGATGAATCCAGTCTGGTTCCCTCCTGCAGGACCCACATCTGGCCCACAGAAAACTCTGGCGCTAACTGTTCCCATCCGGGCCACCTCCTAGAGTTCTCCTCGGGCAGCCAGTGTTCAGCTGACCAACTTTTCCAGCATGAATCAGACACTCTGGCCAGTAGACTCAGCAGGCCCAGAGGGAGCAGAGAGCAGATACCCAGCACCCCAGCCACTTGCTCCAAAGAGCTGCTCCTCAACTGCCTTTCAGCCTCCCTGAACAGTCAGGCTTTGCTTGTAGGCTGGCGGCAGAGAGGACCTTCTGTAGGAGCCCTGCTTGGCCCCTCACACTAGGCTGTCAGAGATCCTGGGCCGACCGGATCGTTCTCCCTTAGATGTTTCTGTCTCAGCTCCAAGATCACAAGAAGTCACATTGAACGTCCAGTCACACACATCAAACAAGACAGTTACCAACAAAAGGAAGAACGGAGAAGAAAGGCTGAGCATCTCCACTGAAGTGAGTAAATTCAAAGGGAGCCCCAGGCCAGGCTGAGAACCCCGGGGCAGGAGCCCGGAGCCCCAAGAGGTCGTCCAGGACATTGCAAAATTGACTGTCCTGATGGGTCTTTGATGGGAGTTTGTTCATGTCCTGGGAGATTTTCCACCACGTTACACATGGTGGGAGGCTGAATAATGACCCCACACACAAAATAGATGACCACATCCTAATCACTGGGACCTGAGATAGGTCACCCTAATGGCAAAGGGGACTTTGCAAGTTAAGGGAAGGGTCTTGAGATGGGAGATCATCCTTGATCACCCTCGGACCCTACACAATCACAGAATCCTGGTAAAAGGGAGGAAAGAGCGTCAAAGCCCAACAAGAAGACAACGTCATGGAGCCAGTGCTGGAGTCGTGCACGCTGAAGGGGGAGGAAAGGGCCAGGGCGGAGGGACACGGGGCCTCTAGAAGCTGGTAGAGGCGAGGGCGTAGCCCCCAGAGAGAAGCACCCTGCTCACACCTTGACTGCAGACTTCTCGCCTAGACCTGTGAGAGAATGGATTGCTCTTAAGTCATTATGTTTGCAGTTATAATAGCCCCGGGAAATCAGTACACACACAGCTCTTACTTGCCTGAAAGGAGGAGTATTCTCCAGGAATCCCAGGCAGTTAGAGGGCGTAATGCGCTGTAGGAGGCGCCTAAATGCAAATGGGGCTTCAGCTGGTTCCTATAGATTGTCACAGACCTGGAGGGAAAACGGGAGCTCTTTGACATTTAGGAGATGTTCCGTCCTGAGCATGTGTGCCAATGAGTTCCTCACGTCTGTAAGTCCAGGTACCATTTCCGTTTTTCTTTCTTTTAGAGCCACAATGAATATGACACTTGAATTCTGAATAGCAGCAATTGCTTACAGTTTGAAAACCTGCAAAACAATCCAGGAGCAGATTGTGTCTATGAACTCAGTGTCTTGTTTTTCTGGCCCATGTTTGCCCAATAGGAAACAAATGTTTTAAAGGGGTGTTTTGTGCAGGGCTCCCAGCAGCACTTAACAACTGAACCCCATCTGTTCAATAAAAGCTTTAATTGGGGATGTGTTTTCTTTGATTGCATCCAGGGAGGAGGGAGTTCTTTCATCCAGCAAACTAAAGGAGAAGTTCATGTCAGCGTAGCCCTGTGGCCCAGGTCCTGGTAGACCGTGACTGCAAAGCGGGGACACACATCCGCTCCCCATATGTCATGTGCCACGGTTCCCCAGCTGCCTGGTGCTGTAGATGTGGCCACCTCGTGGTGCCCCAGGTACTTAGTGTCTCTGATGGGGTGACCCAAGCCTCACGCTGTCCACTGCCTGCAGGCAGCACCCTGCCCCCAGTCCCTCCCTCAGCTCCAACACCGGATGCCTCATTGCTCTGTGGGCAGAGTCCCTCAGCACAGCCTTGCCCATCACAGGGACACCCCCTCTGGGAGCTGACATCAGGGGTCAGGGCCAGGGTGCTGCTGGCCTAGGGGTGCAGGCAAGTGAACAGCTCCCCCCAGCTCCGTAGCAGTGCCTGAAGAAAAGCAATCCCACCCTGGGTGCTCTTCAGTCGGCCCCCCACAGGTGCTCAGACCCCATCCTCAGCCCTGAGCCCCTGCACTAGCCACCTGCTCCAAGTCCTCCCTGGGTCCGCAGTCCCCAAGGAAGAAAAGAATCTCAAAAACAGATCTTGAAGGAAGTGTGGCCGGGGGAAGAGACCTTCCCGTCTCATCTCCCCCTGCTGTGCTCCTGGCCCTCATCCCCCGTGGACAGAAATGTCCTCCCTTCTTCTGTGGACAGCCTGTCCTGGCCACACGACCACACCAGGGAGACAAGGGGGATCCTATCAGGGGCCCCCCAACTGGGAGGCCTGCGAGCCTGGGGAGCCCTGACTCTCTCTCAGGTTGCAGCACACACCAGTTATACGAGACCCACCAGAAGCCCAGGGGGAGACGACTGTATTTACGAAGGCTTCCCAGGGACCTGTGCATGGGCTGGGCAGCTCTCCAAGGTAGTCAAGAGCCCAGGCTAAAACTATGAGTGGACATGCAAAGCTAAATGGCGATGGCATGACTAAATCACAAGGAGATGGCGGAAGCCTCCAGAATGAAGACCACATGTCTGCCCTGATGGCCACTAGAGGCGGCAGCAGGGGCCCAGGGCTGGGGTGCCTCAGACATCCTGCCTGCTGTTCTGAGCAGCTCTGCCATCCTTAGCCCAGCAGGACCCAGGTTTGTGGGACCTGAAGGATTCGGAATTTAGGGGGTCTCTGTAAGAAAAGGAACACAGATTAGGAGTAAGAATTAGGCACAAAGGGGGCCTGTGAGTTAGAAGGGGCTGAGGGAGAGGCGCCTTGAACCTCAAATGTCAGTAATTTCATGGGGAATCACTTGTCTGGGTAGGCCCAAATATTCCTCACAGGCTGGCTGGCTCTGGGCCGATCAAGCGGGCCTGTGCTGACGCTCTGACCGGCGTGGCTTCCTCACTGGCTGGCAGGGCGGCCTTCAGCCCTCAGGGGAGGGACTCACAGGAGCCCTGTTCACTCTGTTCTCGAATGCGAGCAGCCAGACTTTGGCTTCAGCTTTATCTGCACACCTGTCCCCCTTCCCCCAGGGAGTACCTGGGCCTGCTCGCAGCACACAACACAGAACAAATGCTCCATGTACAGCCCCCCCTTGAATGAAATTGGTGGAAATCTCCATCGCTGGCATCATTTCACCTGCACTTTTGTGCTTCACAGGTGTGCATACGCCCGTGGATGGCAGGCTGTGCCATTCCCGCTCTCATGGCCAGGATGCCAGCAGCAGGGCCCTCTCCTTCCTCATTGTCTCATCTCCACTAGGTGTTCTTTTTTCCCCATTTTTTTCCTATTTCTCTTCTTCCATCTGGAAGTACCAGTAGACACCAAATACTGCTCTGGACACTGATTACGGGTGTGTGTGTTTGGCCAGCCCAGAGGGTGGAGATCTGGCTGAGTGAGGGGGGCCGTCGACAGTAACTCAGCTGTGGCTTCCTCAGGGATAGGACACGGAATGTGAAGTTTTGTGTCTGCACACAGTAGGTGAATGTGAAATATGTTTACTGGGTTGAATAGTGTCCCCCAAAATTCATGTCCACCTGGGATCTCAGTGTGGGTTTGAAATAGGGTTTTGTGAATGTAACTGATTCAGATGAGGTGTTACTGACTTGGGAGGAGGACCTGAAATCCAATGACTGTGTCCTTAAAGAAGAGGACAGGGCACATAGAGGAACACACAGAGACAAGGCCATGTGAAGACAGGGGCAGAGACTGGAGGGTACTACTGCACTGGGCCCCACTGAGCCCCACCAAGCCCCACCAGGAGCCGCCAGGAGCCGGGGTCATGGCCTGCCGCCTGATGTCCTACTTCTCCAGAACCGTGCGATAAGACATTTCCATTGTCACAAGCCACCCACTTTGTGGTAATTTGTTACTGCAGCCCTAGGGATCCGATATACATGTAAATAAATTACATAGAAAAAATAGTCTCAGTGTGGCTGGGCGTGCATCTGGTACTGAGAGAGAAAAACACCCCACTTGTATGTTGATGCTTGAAGCTTTTTTACAGGTCTTTTGTTCTACAATTAGAGGTGAGACCTAAAGGGGAATCGGCCAGGAGAGATAATATATTGATTTAACTTAGATCAACTGAAAATGACCTCTGAGTCAACCATCATTTTGGAAATCTTACGTGGAACACCGACGGTACCAGGTGCCTGAATGCAAACAAATAATTCAATCACGCCACGGAACCCTTCGCTGTGCACTGGGTCACTTCGCTAAGCCTGAGGAAGCAAGTCAAGTTTGCAGTCTGCATTTGCAGATTTTGTGCAGTAAATACACAGGGCGCAGAGCCGCACGGTGCATCCTGCCTCCCCCCGCCCTCCCATTCCTCCAGCCTGTGGACTGATCGCTATCACCTTAAACGCACAGAACTCTCGACATCTGCTGGAATGACAGACGGGTTCAATTTCCCTTTGCTTAGCCAACGGTTTTAGACGTTGATATTCTGAAACAGAATAGGTTGGTCTTTTCTTTCTTTCACATAAAAACAAGCAGGGAAAATAGCTTCAGACTACCAGTGAAATGTGAACAAATGGTGGATTTTAAAAAATCCCCAAATTTATGCTTCCTTTCTCAAACAAGAGAATGAAAGGTGACAGGTGAGGCAGTGAATCAAATAAAGGAAAATTGAAACCCTTCTCTCCTACCTGTCCTTACGTCATAAGAATAAACCGCTCTGGTTTAGAAACAGGTGGAGACGTAAAACATCGAGGACCTCTGTGTACAACGTGTGACAGCTGTTTTGGCAGAATCCACTGTGAGTTCCTGGTCAGTGGGTATAACTTTTGGTGAACACATATGTGTCTGTTATGTTTTATACCCTTTATTTTAAGTCAAGTCAGCGGCAGTGAGAGTCGTATGCTTCTATTTAAACTCAGCATTTGGATCCTCTCTAAATAATCAGTGCAAGATTGGAAGGGAGGGAGCAGGATTCAAATGTTTCTTCTTGATCAATTAGTAAACATAATCCTTACATATTTGTATCTTTTTAAATGTAATTGAGACATTAATAATGGTATTCTCGAAACCAAGACAACTGATATAAACTGAGAAGGCTCATCACCTGCTCACATGCGAATCCTGACAATTTGTCACTTTATAAAATGACAATTTCCAATCACCATAATTAGTTGCAAAGCTCCAAAATCAGTCTGAAATTCTTACCGCACTGTGGAAATTCACACTAGAGTGAGGAGTAAATCCTTTTTATTCATGTTGGTGTTATAATAAAGTAGTACCCTGTAAATGAACGTGAGAACCCATCCTCTCTCCTATTCGAGATCTTTCTGCTGTGGTGTCACGTGACCGCAGCCCCGCTCTCAAAGCTCGCGCCCTCTGCTGGCGGGTGGGGCGGAAGAGCCCAGCTCGGAGTCTCCTTCAGATCTCCAAGAGTTCTAGAAACTTCCTTTCATATTACGGGCCACAACACACTTCAATTCTCTCTCTACTTTTTCAGGCACCTACTGTGCTTCCAAACGCAGTGACACAGTGTCTCTTTCTGGATTGAGAAGTCAACGTTTTTCTCAAAGTATGAAGCATGAAGAGTTTTGTGAAATCTGTACTTAAAAATGCCAAATGGTAATTAAAATAATTTTTGGATCGTTTCCGCATCTTGGGGAATTGTAACAAGGCAGTGGACATACAAGTGCAAATACCATTTCCGGATCCTTATTTCGGTTCTTTTGGATAAATACCCAGAAGTGGGATTGCTGGATCACACAGGAGTTATACTTCTAATTTTTTGAAACAATCTACATGTCCACTGATGGAAGATGGGTAAAAAAAAATGTGGTCTATACCTACAGTGGAATATTATTCAGCCTTAAGAAGTGGGAAATCTTGCCCTAGGCAACATGGATGAACTTTGGGGACATCACGCTAAGTAAAAGAAACCAGACACAGACGAATAAACACTATGTGGTTCCACTTACACAGGCGCCTGAAACGGGCCAACACACAGACGCAGGGAGTAGAGCGGTGGCTGCCAGGGCTGGAGGAGGGGGAGCAGGGGTGGTTCGATGCATATAAAGTCTCAGCTTTGCAAGGTGAATGATCTCTAGAGAGCTGCTCTACAGCACAGTGTCTATAGCTAATATTGTGGCATTGTGCACTGAAAAATCTGTTTAAAGTGTATATCTCATGTTAAGTATTCCTACCAGAACAGAAAAGAAACTTTTTAGAAATTCTCCTTCATAACTTTTTTGCGTATTTAAGGTCATATTTTTTTTTTCTCTTTCAAAAAAGGGCAAAAATTCATGGATTCCATCATCTTTCAGGGTTTTGGTAAGAGTCAAGGTGATGGTATCCCAACTGAAGTCATCCCAGAAGACAGAGACAGCCCTGGTCTTTGTCAGCCTTACCCATGCTCAGCTTAGTGCATGACACAGGTTGAATAAAAGTGAATGGAAAGATAGGACACTGCATAGAGGGAAAAAAGTACAGCCTCAATGTTCTCTCTGAGAATTAGAAGACATAGAGAATGGAAACGTGCTTTGTGAACTATTAAACATTTTGGGAAATGTTTATAGTTCCAGAAATGGAAATTTCTTGGAATGTTCCAAAAATATACAAGTTTGGGAAATAGTACTTTTATTGATGGTTTCTGTATTTTTCCTAGATTTAATTAATGAAAAAAACCAAAAGGAAAGCTATTATGATTTACTGTTAGATTAAAAATTCAATACAAGGATACCTGAAAACATAAAACCATTTGGAAGCTATTCAAACAGCTGCCACATACCCAGCTGGTAACCGGTATTTTCATCTCAAAACCTGTACATGAATTGAGAAGGGTTTTTTTCCCCTTTTGTCCAAAGATTGTGTATATGTCAGAAGTTTTGTTTTGTGTTGACGTTTTGCTGGAGGGTGGCAGGGGAGTTTGGACTATTTTTGCCTTGGATGAAATGGCCCAGGTATTAGATTATCAATGGACATTTATAACTTGTAAACATAAAATCATATGGATTTCTTCAGAGCTGCAGCTTCAGATGATGGGTATGTACCTGTGAGATTGAATCTTGATCTTTTTCAGTAACTAAATAATTATGCTTGACAATGCAGGAAGACTAGAAGGAGAGGGACGCCTTTTAACTTTTCTTCCAAATCCTTGCAGCTATAAAACACACCTGTTTGAGAGGAATATCAAAGCTAGGGGAAGAAAGAGGAAAAAGAATAGCTTTATGCATTCTTCCTCCTGTCTATTCACTTGAGTTCATTGCCGTTCCTAGTGAACACCTACTGTGTGAGGGCACTAGACTGAGTCAGTAGTCGAGACCCAAGGTCAATGTACTTAGTCATGGCTTGGTGTTGCCATGACTTTCAGAATATTCTTTCCAAAAGTGTGACGTTATTGCTATCCATGTGCCATTCTAACACATCAATGAAAATGTATCTCTGGAGATCCAAATGTTAAGAAAGGGAATCCAGTAATGGACAAGGCACCTGATCAGACGAATGGTAGCCAAACTATCGCTAGTAAAAACTATGTGGCTAAGAATACCTGTGATAAAACAGAACACACTGTCCCTGATGCCCAGACAAGGCCACCACAAGACTAAGCGCCTGAAGCACAGAATCTAAATGTCATTTGTAGGCACTGATACTTACTCCAATCCCATGATGCTTTTTTTGACCTTTGGAAACACTTGTAAATGTTAGTGGAAACAGCAGTGTCTTACTTATATTTTGAAGCTCTTTCAAGCTCTTTGAACTCGAAAATCTTTGGCATAGTCAAGGTAGAGTTCATTGATAGAGAAAATTGCAGCAGGTTGTATAAATTTGCTAAACTGACTTTCTTTCACGTATTTAGAATTAAGGCATACTTGTTCCAGACCGGAGAGCCAGAAATGCTCGTTGAAAAAGTGCAGACCAGGCTTGGCTGCACATGTGGCCATGTGCCTATTGTTTATTTTGGAGTAATTGGAGTTTTCTTCATGGTAGTGATTTTTTTTATTAAGGTATTATTGATATACACTCTTATGAAGTTTTCACATGAAAAAACAATGTGGTTGCTACATTTACCCATATTATCAAGTCCCCACCCATACCCCGATGCCGTCACTGTCCATCAGTGTAGTAAGATGCCACAGATTCACTATGCGCCTTCTTTGTGCTACAGTTTTCCCGGCTTCACAGTAGTGATTTAAAAGACACGAGGTGCTTCATTCTAGATGCTCCTTTCCATCTCTCTTAACTGTCTACTCCCATGTCTCTATCCAGGTGGCACCTCCAGATTCTTGGATGAAAATGCCATCCAGGAAACCATTAAGTGAAGAAAGGGACTGAGTCCAGGGGCAGCTTTTGTCTTGAGGATAAAACAGTTCCGTTTCTACACATGCAGGGACAGGGGCCCAGCCTGAGCTCTCAACTGGAGGAAAAAGGAAGAGAAACTTCTGCCTTGCTCACAGATGTTTTCTGACCCTGCCACTAGTGAGCCAGTGGGAACGGCCACTGCTAATAGACCCTCCAGGTGGGGCCTGCCAGGTGTGCAGGCCCATCCAAGGACAAGCCCCTGGGCCCACAGCTCTGCTCTCTGCTGCTCCTGAAGCAAGCATTGCCTCGCTGTGTGACTTGGCTTCCTTGGACTGGAGGCTGCAGGGGGCTGACTGCCTGACCCAGAGGCAGTCATCAGCAGGGGCCCGGGGGCCACGGGAGAACCTGGGGCAAGCATTCTCCTTGTCTGGGAAACTTGATTCTTAGCAGTGACTTGCTAAACCAATCAAATCCTCTTGTTGAGAAACTTCAACCTGAGACACAGAAATTAACCTCACAGTATCTGAGAAAGTTGAAGCAGAATTGTGGGGAGAAGGAAACAAAGGTGTGGGTGACGTGTACTTCTAGAGTGGCTGTTGGGTCGTCAGAGCGGGTGCTGTGGACTGGCCATGAGTGGCACCCATTTCTCCATGGTGGTGGTCTCTGGGAAGATCTCCAGCCTTAGCTCTCCCCGAGAGCTAACGATCTAGTATGGGGGACCCTGAAGACAAACCAGGCAGGTCTCTTCCCTGGAGGGATATGTGACCCTAAAGGTGGGGAGGGGCATCAACAGAGAGAAGGAAGGAGGATCTGCTTGAAGGAGCGGCCCCACCTGTCCCAGCTCATCTCCAGTCTTCCTGGGCTGGACTAGGAAAACATGAAATTATTTGTTAAGCACACAAGTTACTGCCCACAGAGAGCTGTATTGTTCTGTGGGTAGGAGCCTTGCTCCAGGGAACAGATTTTGGCAGAGACCTAGCTCCCACTTCCTAGGGGGGATAGAGGACACTGAGGCTCACAGATACTCTATGTTGGGACACCCCCGGGCGGTGCCATGGTGGCTGGAATGTGAACCGTGAGTCTGGGGGTTATCAGAGCCCGCCTGCAGGCTTACATCTGCACCATTACTCTCATCTTTGATCAAACTTTATGCTACCCTGGGATCCAGGATGGTGAGACGCAGAAAAATACGGGAGAAATCCAAAAGTTCATTCTCAGCCTGAGTCTCTAAAAGTTCCCTAGCTCCCGTCAGAAAAGATGGGCGAGGTATATGATAGGCACACTGGTCTCAGAGGTCCTGCGTGTTGGGGGAATACTAGCATTTGGGGCTGGAGTGGCAGACTGGCTCATGCCCGGGAGAGGAAGCAGGGAGACCAGCTGTGGGTGGGCTGGGGTTCCCCGCGCTGCGGGCTCAGCAGGCAGGCGTGCAGGCCTTCTGCAGCAGCTGCCTCCATGTCCCCCTGCCTTCTGTGTGGCCGGCATCCTCAGCATGTAGCTACTACTGCTTCTCCACACCTGGGTTTCTGGAGAAAAATGGTGTTTTCCAAAGTGGTCTCTGTGCGCAGGGAAATTCTGTTTCCCAGGTGCTCCCATGGTCCGTGTAGTTAGTGAAGCTTGGCTAACAGAACTGACTGGGATTCTGGAGAATATGCTCAGTGACTCATGCTGGGACCCCAACATCGTGGCAAGTGGAAGCCTGATCTAATGGTTTGTGAATGGATCTGTAGAGTAAGTTTCATAATGCTTATAGTCCCTGAAGTCTCAGAATAAGTCACATCATTTTTCCTTCGGAGGCACCCAATCTCTGGTCACCTGTCCTCACAGCTCCTTCCTTGTTTTCTCTCATAATGTCACTGCTCCCCAAAAATCCAGCAGAGAAGAGAGAAACTCAGTTCCTTAAGCTCCAATTTGTTGCTATGGGGCAATCAGCAGAGCATCCTTTACCCAAGAAAAGGCTTGCACGGCCACCTGCTGGACACTCCGAGCAGTGCAACCCAGATCAAACGTGAGCTCATTGGCTTAATAGGCATCGGGCTTCACGCTGAGATAGCAGGGGTCACAAAAAGACTTTCAAAGGAGGCCTCAGAGAGTTCTCACTGCTCAAACTGTGCGTAACTCTCTCCTGGGGCGGACAGGCCTGGGCGCGTGTGGACAGGGTTGCTACCTACTGCCCTCCTTCCTGCCCTGCCACTCTCCTTTCCGAGACCCTCAATGCTAGAGGCAATGTTTGTGTCCCCCACAAATTCTTACACTGAGACCTAATCCATAGGTGAAGGATGTATCGTGGGGGTGGGGGGAGGCCTTTGGGGAGTGACTAGGTCTTGAAGGCACTCCCTCGCCGCTTCTCCATGTGACAGCACAGGAGAGATCAGCCTTCTATGAACCAAGAGCACGGCTCACACCACACCCTGAACCTGACAGCACCTTGATCTTGGATGTCCGGCCTCCAGGACTGTGAGAAGTACGTATCTGCTGTCCACAAGCCACCCGGTCTATGGTAGTTACAGCGACCCGAACAGACTGAGACACTCAGTGCCAGGCATCATTCTAAGTGCTGTATGTTTATTAACTCTTTAAAAGCCTCAATGCTCCACGCAAAGGAGGAATTTGATTACCACAGTGTATTATTGCAGAATGCCTCCTTAATCAAGGACACCCATCAGTTGCATATTTTGCATCATTTCAAGAAACGAGGTAGAAAGTGCTACCTTCTGACAGCATATTTCCAAGTAAAAGTGTTTTACATCAAGTGCAAATTTTATATTTTCTCAACTTTTATTCAGATTTGTAGCAGAAACATTTTCATTAACTTCTGTTAAATGATGATGTAACAGTGAAACACTTGACGTCTCTGCTTTTACATTCTTTGTTTCCTTTGGTGCCTCAATTATTGGGTCAAAAAGCTTCTGCTCAGCCTTGTGGCCCTGCACACGGGCTTGTTAAGCATCAGAAGGAATTTTGCTCACAGCTTAAGATTGATGCAAACAGCCCCTTACCCAAGACTCCTCCCCCAGGAGATAAGGAAGTATGGACAAAAGTGACGACTGGGTTGTCAAGGACGTGTAGGAACATCACGTGTAGGAATATCAACAAAATGACTGGACTCAACTGGCCAGGGACAAGGAGTTTCACCCCCTCCTCAGGCCCTTGCTGGTGCCCGGATGTCTGAGGTTGGTCATCACCTCCTGACCTCCACCCTCTCCTGTTCCCCTCTTTCCCTAATATCAAAGGAGCTTGAAATCACATCCTGAGTTAAAGATGATGATATGGGACATTAGTCTGATATCTTGGTCTGCTGAATTTCTGAATAAAATTGCTTTCTTGGTCCCAACCCCTTATCTCTTGACTTATTGGTTCGTCATGCAGCAAGTGGAAGGAGACTGGACTTGGTAAAAATTATTAGGTGCTGTAACTTCATATTTACTTTTACCTGGACCCAGGCTGCCTCCTTGTTCTTACTTACAACCAGCTTCTTTGATCATTATCATCACCACATGTCTATAAAATTTTGATGAACTGAACGGTAATGTGTTATGGATTCTTCTATAAATCACCTTTTTGCTGTATTTTTCACTGAACCCTGTCTTATTCCAGCAATGATCTCATTTACAAATTAATTCATATACTATCTTTTATAGATACCTTAACTAATTTTTTAAAAAGCCCAATAGATATGATCAAAGGATACATTTCCAACCCATTACTTTTACTATCTAAAAATTCCTTACCAAAATGTGTATTTAAGTAGGTTTTATCTATTATGTACTAATAATAATTGTAATGAGACTTTAATCCAAAAAAAATGTTAAGAGGTTTCTAGTTACAGGAAAGTACGTATTAACTTTTATACATACTCTGTTGCACAGAAATTTGATGGAATCATCAATAAAAGACTATTAAATGTTTAGTAGAAAAGAATATAAATTATTAAAACGTCGCAATTTGACAAAATTCTCGGAGGCATATTGATGTAAATAGAATTTGGAAGGGAAAACAAACCTTGTAAATTTGCAGGGAGGTGATTTTATTTTAAAATATTTACAGTGTGGAAAATTATGTCCTTTGCAACAATAAAACATGTATTTTAAAAAAACGTAACGGGGACAGGGACTCCGGGGGAGCCTCACATTTAAGATTGATGCAAACAGCCGCTTACCCTAAACCCTTACCCTAAACCCCAAGGCCTGCGGTTCAGAAGGTGTAGTAGGGGGTCCCCCTCCTCGGACCCACAGCCTTCTAGGATCCCACCGTGGAAGCACCGGGCCTGGGCCACGCGGGACCGAGCGTGAAGCACGGGTGAGGCCAGCGCCCGCCGCCGCAGCCCCAATACCCTCGCCTCCACGGAGTCTCGGGCCCTGGGGCGCGCTGGGGCACGCGCCACACCCCCTAACCTCTCAGCCCCACCCCGCCCGCGCCGTGGGGGCGGGGCCGCGCCCGGCGACGCAGCTCTCCGGTCCCGGCCGGGGACGCGCGGGTGGGCGGGGCGGACCCGCGCCGGGGGCGTGGCCAGGGCACGTGGTGCGGAACAGACGCGGAGGCTGCGGGCGGGTAAGTGGTCTCTCCCCAGCTGGGAAGGGCCGGCCGCGGAGGGGAGTCCCCGGGGTAGGGGGCGGTGGTCTGCGTCCCTCTCGGCGTCCGGGCGCTGCCCCGAGGCTGGGGGCGTCGGGCTCGAGAACCAGGCAGGCGGGAGCAGCGCAGGCCGGGCCGGCCAAGGACGAGGCCTCCAGGGGCCCCGCGCGCGAGAGCCCAGCCCCAGGGGGTAGCGCGCCGCCTGGTCCCCGTGGCCGGCCGGGGGCGGGAAATAAGGGTGACCCGGCTGGAAGAGGCGCCCAGGGCTGTGCGGGAGGCGGGGAGCACGCGGAGGGCGCGGCCAGGCATCCTCCCAGGCCAGGCCCGCGGAAAGCCCGGGCCTGGGGCGGGGTCTTGGGCTGGTGTCCTGACCCAGGCGGGGTCAGAGGTCGCTAGCTCCCGCCCGCAGGGGAGGCGGCGGTGACCTTGAGCCCGGGTCGGCCTGCGCGGACTTGGGCGAGACCGTGACCCGGCCTTCCCTGCTCCCGGAGGTCCTGGCGAGAGAGGCGTTTCAGAGCTGTATGTCTGGGATAAAGCTCTAAACTGGGCAAGCTGGGGATTCTCTTCCCTGTTTTAGTGGGTTTTACAGATTTTAGCCAAGATACGGGTTTGTTTATTGATACAATCCTTGAGTTAATGAGGGGCAAGGATGGGGACGCTGGGAACTAGAAGAATGAGTTGCAGGTATTGCCGATGGCTCCAGGTGCCACCAGTGTAATTTTTCCTTCCCTTCTCACTAGTTTTACGATTTAAGTTACATTTCTCTCCAAGAACCTTCGATTTCAAGAAGGTAGTGAGGCTGGCGTTTATTTTGAAAGGGTAAGATTTGTTTCTGTTCACTCCAACACAGTGCTTTTACCTTGATAAATGGGGTTTGCCAGGGCATTTAGAACTGGTCCCGTTTAATGGCTCGGGTAGCGGGATGGGTGGGAGCTGGAATGACCCACGACTGAAGGGGAGAAGGGACCTGGCCTGACTTGGTGTCCCATCAGCCTCCGCCTGGTTAGTTCTGCAGAGAGGCAGTCGCTGTTTATTCCTGTCACTGGGCAGTGGAGAGCTGACGAGCCTGGGCTCTGCAAGGGGGCAACCTAGTTATCTTTGAGTGATTTCAGCTGGAAGGCTATTGAGTAGTTTATCTGCAAAGAAAAATATAGCAAAAAGACTAGTGCCACAGTGAGCTTGGGATTTGTGGTATCTCATGACCAGGAACTCAAGGGGAAAGGGCCCAGTGTAGCACGTTGTTCTAGAAGCATCCCTTTTTATGTTTTTGGTGATGGAATAGATGAAAATTGGTCTCCTTAATGCTCATGAGGTGCCTCTGCAGCATTCATGGACCAGCTTCCTGGGCTTTCAGATGAGAGCCTCAGCTAAAACTGAGTTTGGTAAGCATTTTACACTCTGTTCAGGGTGTTGGAAGAGGAGAGAGGAGGCACTGAGAACTGAGTGGTTTGATCCCGTTCTTACAGAAACCACTGCCCAGGCCCGGTCACTTCCTCAGTCTGTTTAACACCTGCTGCCCTTTATGTCCAAGTGGATTCTGTCTCCTCTATTTAGAAGTCACTTTGGGGTCCCGTACCAAGGGGCACTCCAACCGTAGTGTCAGTACGACACACAGGCATTCATCTGGTGTCCCACTTGAGAACCATCTAGATGTGGTAGGACCTTGTCCCGCTGCAGCTCCACGTCTGAAATACTTACTGTCACTGTGGTATAGCTGAGCTCTTTCCAGCTACTAAGTTCTAGCCTCGCCGTTTGATTGAATTTGAAGTGTCAGTTGAAGGAAGAGGAGAGAATCAGTTTTCAGAGTCCCAGTACCAGAATCATTTTTGTTTTATATTCATTCCACATTTTAAAGATGTTCAGTCACATGATTTCTTTTCCCCTGTATTTATAAAATGGAGCAGAATGTGTTGGGTCTCACATGGGAAACTGAAAGTTAGAAAATGCACTTTGGAGGGAAGCTGTGGGTTCCTGGAAGTTCATCTTAATCAGGCCTTGGGGAGGTTTTATATGTTGCCTTTGGCTGTTTTTGGACTCGGATTATCAACTTTTGAACAGAATCTGTTTCTCCTTGTGCTTTGCGGTGTTGTGGATTTGTGGCCTTAAGAGACAGGATGTGACATTTTTGCTGGGATCTTGGGAGGGATTATTTACTCTGTGGTAATAGTAAGTGGAAAGTTCTTTGTGTGATTTAAGAGAATAAAAATAAATCTAAAAAACTGTTTTAAATGCTGGTAAGTCAGTGTTACTGGGAAGTACCTTCATTTAATTTTCTTCAGATTGTCTTCAACTCAGGCCCTTCCTGCAGTTTCACACAATTTTGTGTACATTTTCCTTCTGAGAAAAGAGTGGGAGTTCAAGCTGAGCCTCACTGCTTCTCAAGGCTGTTTCTCTGCACTGTGGCCACTTCCTGGAAACCTCGTGACAGCCTTCAGGGCGGAGGAACACTTTATGATCCTGAACAAGTGCCTTCCAGTCCCTTCAGTTGGCCCCTGTCGAGTCAGGACTGACGGGTTGTTGTCCCTTCCAGGAACGTCTGAGGTCTGCGGTCTGGCTGGAAGATGTCTGCCCTCACTACCCTGTTTAAGTACATTGATGAAAATCAGGATCGCTATGTTAAGGTGAGGGACTACTTATTCCAGTAAGCATTAAAATTTGGTTTAATCATACGGGCTCAGAGGAACTTTCAAGAAACTAGTGTGAGTTGTGCCAGTTCAGTCATACTAAAAATATTGTCTAGTCAGAGAAAGACAAAAGCTGCGGGGTCTCACTTATATGTGGCCTCTAAAAAAGTTGAACTTGCAGAAGCAGAGAGTAGGATGGTGGTCGCCAGGGGCCGAGGGTTGGGGGAATTAGGGAGCTGTTGGTCAAAGGGTATAACTTCCATTTCTAAGAGGAATAGGTTCTGGGGAATTTAATGCACAGCTTGGTGACTAGTTATTAATATCGTGTAGTACTTGCAAATTGGCAAGAGAGTACATCTTAAGTATTCTTACCCTAAAGCTGGTAATGAGTGTGTGTGTGTGTGTGTGTGTGTGTGTGTGTGTGTGTGTGTGTATAGAGATCTTTTCCTCTGTCTCTTCATTATAGTATATAAGTTAGACTTTTGGCTTTGACAGAAAGTCGTAATATATATTTTTAGAACTAGAGCTAATCTGAGATTTTTGTTTAATCTCCACCTACAGTTTCTTATAGTTACAGATTAAAGAACTATTTTCATGTAGCACATTTTAAATGATTCGGTAATGTTACATATTAATCTGTTTCTTGACATTAAGTTGAAGAATCACATCTTGAAGTTATTCCTGTGGACTCATTTCAGGTGAAACCTTTAGAGTTTACATTATAAAAATTATACTTTAGAGAACTTGGCTGTTCTCAGGATGATAAATAAACTAACTTGGTCTGTGAAAATGTTGGGTATTTTTTGTGTCTTTCAGTTGTAATTTGTTAGATTCAGGTGTAAACTTACTGATTAAACTTTGTACGGTTCTTACCACATGCTTAATGTTTAAAAGTACACATTCTAACATTTTTGTTATGCTGTAGTTCTAGGTACAGGGTCAGTAAAAACAGTTTTTTTTAAGCTTAAATAAAAAGCAAATGTGATGGGGTTTTTTTTTTCTGTATCTAGTCAATGTGTTCAAAATGAATTGGCTACAGGTAGCAAGCCAACCTGGGATGCCAAAACATGGCACACTTAGGAATACCTTTCTCCCTGAAGGACTGCGTTCTCAGAACCCCTTTTTGCTTGTTATCCACAAACAGAAACTTGCAGAGTGGGTGGCCATCCAGAGTGTGTCTGCGTGGCCTGAGAAGAGAGGCGACATCAGGCGGATGGTGGAAGTTGCCGCCGCGGATATCAAGCAGCTGGGCGGCTCTGTGGAACTGGTAGATATTGGAAAACAGAAGGTATGAGTCTGGGGTCTTGGCACTGCAGAACCACAGAAAGATTACGTCTGAGTCGCTGATAGGGCTCAGCAAGGTCTTAAACCATCTTTTGTTGCAGATAACCTGCTTGACGTTAAAACAAATGAAAAGGCTTGATTTGTATTCTAAACTCTGTGGTTTCTTCATTTGGACTGAGACAAAGTTTTTGTGACACTCAGCATTTTCTCAGGAAGGAGAGCTGTTGAGTAAGTTAATGTAATGGCCATTCATAGAAAATAGCTTGCGATTCCCCCCAAAATCAGTCTGTTTTCAAACCAGGAGGTTATACACTCTCCATGTAGATGTACAAATAGTGTAAATAGAAGATTCTCACTCACCATACTGTGTCCCAGTGGATAGAAACACTGGTAGAAACACGCTGCATCCCAGTTGGTGGGAACATGCTTTTGCATGACTTGGGTCTGGAAGAAGCTTCCTTGTGATGGGTCTGTGAGCTCGGCTGCGTTTCTGTGCAGATTCTGACAGGTGAAATTCGTTTGTTTTCTTCCTAACTTAAGCGAGCACCCCTCATGATACAGCGTTCAGATGATTTCGGTCTTAACGTCAATGACACGTTTCACGGCGTGTATTTGCAAAGTTTCCCATTTTTTTTATATTGCAGGCTGTGATGAGGGTTGCTTTGCCTTGGTTCTCTTGCCTGCTGATAAGAATATTAAATCATAGTTCTGGGATTCTCCGAGTGGACATTCAGCTCATCTCGTCTACTCTTTTCATAAATGGGAGAACTCAGAGGCGTAGGTGGGCTGTGTCTCTCCTGCGAACCCAAGCCAGTTCATGGCGAAGGAAGCCAAAACCTGGGCCTCCTGATTCCAGTCCAGTATTGTTCGAGATGTCCTCTGACCACAAATTTGATGGTTGACGTCAGATACATTACAGCCTCCCAGCGCTTCTCCCCATTCATGAGAGAAGAAGCAGGTTTCTTTGTATTATTTCCTTTTAGGAGCATACTTGCTTCCCCTCCCTTTATTCACGAGAGATTTTTAAGAAATCTGGATGGCAGGTAATTTTTATGGGCTATTCATTGTAATAGATTGCTTCTCTTTGATACTGACATTGTGGTGCGGTTCCACAAAAGACAGGTGACCACCACTCTGAATTACATAGCATCCATTTTTAGCAAGGACTTGACAGGTGTCGTCACTGTTGGGAGTGCAGCAGCGAGTCTCACAGTGGGAGCCAGGAGCACGTCTCATCTCTTGCCGTCGCTTCGCTGGCAGTGGTCCATTCTTTGGGACGCAGATGACTTGGGGCAGGGGTGGAGGTGCACTTGAATGTGATTGTGCTCGCAGGAGCTGGTGCTGCCTCAGGCTCGAGGAAGAAAGATGACACTGGGTCTTCCAGGTCCTGCGACGGACATCGGAGCTTGATTCTGCAGGGGCGAGGCTGGTTTGGGGCTACTTGCTATAAGACCTGTGCACACATCAAGACAGTCCTGGCTGCTGCCAGATGGTGGGTTAGAAAGGGCGCCTGGTCATTAGGTGTGAGACTGGATGCTGAGGGCCTGACCTCTAGACAGAGGAGCTCAGGAGATGGGACGGTCATGGCTCCTGGGACCAGAGGTGATGTGTGGGACGAAGTTAATGCACAGGGTGGAGGAGGGCCCACTGGTGCTAGGCTGGGAGTGGGGTGAGCATGATGGCCATGGGCACGAGCAGAGGGAGAGCAGAATGTGGACTCGTCAAAGACTGTTGCCCAGACAGATACTCCAGTGAGGACAGCACGTGTCTTTGTAAACACTCGACTTTCTCTGCAGGCTGTATTCTTTCATGTTCAAAATAGCTGGGGATGCGCAGAGAGGGGATTGTGGTTTGCAGCATGAATTTCGGCACAGACTGCCCACGGGCCCAAACAGCTTCTTTAGAAAAATGCCAAAGTATTTTAGAGGAGCTGTATTGAGTAGAAAATGATTAGATAAAATCTTTTGTCATTTAAAAATAATTTTCCTCCTGAGGCCAGCTGCGGGCTGGCTGTGGCTGCTGCACAGGTCCTGTGTGATCAGACAGTGAGAGTAAGGGCTTCACCCGTGGTGGCTACGGGCCGTTCTTGTGAGAACCGCCATGCAGGGGTTGTTTGCCTGTGTGGGCACCTCTCTTCACCCTGTGCGTGGGCACCTGTGTGGTTCTCTGCGGTTACTGCATTGGAGTGTGTGTGAGTAGAGTTTCCTGGAAAGACAAATGCTGTGTCTTGCAAGAATTCCAGCAACCTGGAATGTTCCCCAGTGTCTATGTGCACTTAGAGATGCTCGCAACACCTGGGGCTTGGGGAAGGACACTTTACCAGCTCATCACCAGCCTTGTCCTGACTTGCTTGTCCCTTGTAGTTGCTCATTTTACCTTAATGGCAAATTGTTAGTTTAGCTTCCTGACCAAGTTTAGTTTGTGTGTTATGTTTATTAATGTGTATTTTCATACAGTGTATTTTCCAGTAACGACTAACCCGTATATGTGTGACAGTGCTAATGTGAGTAACCAGCTGAAACAAAGGGATATGTATGTACTTTATACCCTTTCAGCGTTTGTAATGTGTTCTTATGTAGAGGTTTAAAAAAAAATCAGCCTTTAAAAATTTACCAAATTACATGCAATAAGTAAATGTCATTTAGTCCATGTGCTCTGGATTATAGGAAAACAAATTCTTGTGAATTAGTGACATAGTTGAACAATATAAACTCCATAGTAGAGGATGATTAATGAGAATAAGAATGCTCAAGGTATTTTAATAATATCTGCTTATAAACAAATTTTTTAAACAAAGTCTGCCCTCGGTTGCTTCCCTGTCAATTGTCAGCTCCCTGATGGCTCAGAGATACCACTGCCACCCATTTTACTCGGCAAGCTGGGCTGTGACCCACAAAAGAAAACCGTGTGTGTTTATGGACATCTGGACGTGCAGCCTGCAGCCCTAGAGGATGGCTGGGATAGCGAGCCCTTCACCTTGGTGGAGCGAGACGGTAAGGGACGCTTTTCTAGAGGAAAAGTCCTGTCATATCCAGAGAAGCATTTCTACTATTTTACTTCAGGAAGTACACTGACAGTCTCTTGGTTGTTATCTTTCCAGAACAAGTTATTTTTACCTAATCTAGAATTGGGTTCTGGAAGTTTCTCCCATGTGCTCCAGCCATTGAAACATCAGCAAGTTCTCCTTTGTTGTGGAAATGAAGTGTTTGTGTCCTGGGGTTCTGATTTTGGCCTTCCCTTCGCTGCTGACATTTTTTCAGAAAACCTGCTCTGATTTGAGGCAGCACTCATACCTGTGATCATACTTGACCTGCTTGTGGCTGCTTCCCGGTGTAGTTTAGCAGCTCCACCTGGTCATATTAGAAAAGCGTCTGACTCTGCCCACCCCCGCCCACCCTGGCTGGGAGCAGTAAGAACGGCTCGGTGGCAATCACTGATGCCTCCCAGGGGGCACTTCGGCCCTGCCAAGGCTGATCTCTTCTCTTCCTGACCCCTTCTGTTAGGAAGGTTCCTCCTGCCTTCACTTGTGAATTTTCATGTTTCTTACCCTACAGCACTGGCCAGCTGAGGAAGCCCCTTCCTTTGTACCTTGCCCCCCGGGGCTAAGTCTGGACTTTCTGTCATTACAGCCCTTCTGGTTGGACACACTGAGTTGCTGTTCAAATCTTTCCCCTGTTCACTGTCAGCTGTGTTCATGACTGTGTACGACTGAGAACCCTTTTTGCTTAAAGCAGCATCTGTGAGGGAGTCCAGTCCGATGTCACAGCTGTCACCACAGTGTGACTGTTAACCTGCCATCAGCTGTAGAACTGGGCTTCTGTGCACCCTGCATCTGGATGCCCTGAGCCTCGAGCCCACGTACCTGCTGGGCCGTTCCCCCCACTGCTGTGTGGAACAGAACTCCATGCTTCCCTCCCCAGCCTGCCCTTCCTCACCCCCTCTCTGTCTGTGCATGGCGCTGCCAACTCCCCCACCATGTGCCCCAGGAGCCCGGAGGTCATCCTGGTCCTTACCCCTGTGCCTGCAGGCCCCCCGTCACTGTCAGCTCTTCTGCCCTGGCCACCGCGCTTACCCTGCTCAAGGCCCTCCTGTCACTTGTTGAAGTCATTGAGTCCTTCCCAACTCTGCCTCGCCCGTGGTGGCCTTGTCTGCTGTGTCTCTGCTTGACACCTCTCGGGGGATTTGGTGGCACCCCTGACCTCCCCATCTCATTTCCCCTCATGGCTCTTCCTCCGCCCACACCATGTGAACACCTGCTTCTGTGCCAGCTCGGTCCTCCATGCCTCCTGCAAGGCCTCCCGCAGCCCCTCGTCCATCCCACCAGACAGACAGACAGGGAGACAGCGATGCTCGGGCATGGATGGGGCAGGGATAGCTCCTCACGCTATGGATAAGCTTCCTTGCAAACACCCAAAGGCAGGCTGCGTCTCCTTGCCAGGGGAGCCCCGAGGGTGGGGACATGGTGCATCTGTCTTCACCCACCTCTCTCCAGCACCGTTCCACACTCCGCGGTTACCTAGTCAGTGTTCGTCAGAACAAGGATGCTTTTAGGAAAGCTTGTTAGTGTTTGCGAAAACTGGCTTTAGGCTATAAAAGGAAATTCCCAAAGAAATGATGGCTTTAAGCCTCATAATTCTTGGAAATGTGTCATGTTGAAACTGCTAAGTGTCAAAAACAGGGTAAGAGTGAGGGAGTCAGAGGACTGGCCAGGACAGGCAGGACAGAGAAGGCTGAGCCCTGAGCGTGCCGTGGCTGGGGGTCTGTTCTTGCTCTGCCCCGGTCTCTCTGGGCTGTGCTCCGCATGTGTGCAGAGGGCCGGGAGAGGGCCCGGGTGTCTTTGCCTAGTCGTCATTCATGGTGGCCAGTGCCCAGCCAGACACCTACCTTTCTGGGCTTTTGGGGTTCCCAGAAGCGGGTGTACAGAAGGGAGGTACTGTAACTAATTAGACTGAGAAGCAGTACCCTGTCCTTTAGTCTTGGGATAACCTAGAGAAATAAATAATGAACGTAAGTTCTATTCTTTACTGCATGAGGTGTCAAAATTGGGGTGGGGTGAGGCTTATAGTTCCCTCTTGGTAATGGTGTACCGTGCGTACTGCAGATGACCAGGTTTTCCACCCTGACCGCTACCATCTGGTTCTGGAAATAGGAGCTGGGTCTGCGCAAACCCCAAACCAGCGGAACTGTGCGCTGGCCGACTGCCGCAACCCTGGGGAAAGGGGGATACCTGGAGGCATATGGTTGGCTCTCTGGTAAATTCTAACCAAAGTTTTGGATGGAGACTTGAGGCTTATTGGAATGAAAATGGGGCTTTTGAAGAGAAAGTCTTAGTGTGGCTGCCTGTAGCTGTGCTAAGCTGTTACCGGGTGTTCTGGAAAGACGCTATCCTTTCTGTTCTGTAGTTGTAACCGTGTGAATTTGCTGATTGTTATTACAGGCAAATTATATGGGAGAGGCGCAACTGATGACAAGGGGCCAGTGGCTGGCTGGATCAACGCCCTGGAAGCCTTTCAGAAAACGAATCAGGTATTTCAGCCACAGCAGAGGCCTGGGCCACCTGCTCCCCTCTTAGCAGTACAGACAAAGCAGGGCTTTCTGTTGCCGGAGCAGCCTGCAGAGCTCGCAGATCACCGGAGTGCTGGACAGCAAGCTTCTTCCAAACTGTCAGCACGGTCAGGTCAGATTTAAGATCATAGAGTTGTTTTCCAGCTTTGAGAAACATTAAAGGTGTGATTGTTTCACAGTTCAAAGGTCACGCCGATGACTCAGCGGGAATCCAGCCCACAGGGAGCTGCGTTCTCAGGCCAGGCCCCACCTTGGAGAGCCCGGGGCGAGGGCCCCCGATAACACACAAGCCCCCGCTTCCCTGGACAGCTGTTATCCTCCTAAAAGTGTACTTTGTTTTTAAAATATGTTTCCTTAGCTATGAAATATTAACTCCTTGTCAAGAGCTTGTAAAGTAGAAAGTAAAAAGGCGCCTAGAATCCCGGCCCTCAGAGACCTAGTATTTTGTGACTTACTGATCCGCTGGACTGTGTTTAAACTAGTTGTGATCAGCGTGTATAGACAGGTTTTGTTTCTTGCTTTTTGTCTTGTATCATGACAGAATGACAACGAGAAGCATTTCTGTCAGAGCACAGGCAGCAGGTCCGGGCAGGGTCCCGGCTCCGGCTCCTCTGTCTGGGGGCATTGTGCACAAGAGGGGGCCGGGCCCAGAGCCTCAGGCTGCTGGGGCCCTAGGACTGGGAAGGCCCCCCCCCGGAGGGGGCCCTGTGGAGTCTGGGGGCGACCGAGGCAGGGGTGGCCATGTGCATCTGGTCTATTGGAGAGGCGGAGGCGGGGAGGTGATGTATGTAGTGGTAAAGAGTGCTGCCCAGGGTGGACTTGAGTCGGCACGGGGCCTGACATTCTGTCACCTGTGCAAGTCCCCTCGCTCAGGTGCAGCTTCATTTTCTCATGTGTGGAAGGCCCACCTGCCTTGCCACACAGCATGGAGGAGGCCTGGAAACAAGCTCAGGAGCCAGGTGTGCGGCAGTGTCTTAGCTACTGTTAGCTCCTGCGAAAGGGACTTGAGTGTGTGCAGCTAGTGCACCTGGAAGTAGGAAAGGGCCCCTGTTCACTCTTGTGTGCCCTGGCGGAAGCCGCATCGCACAAGCAAAGACTGGTTTTCTTTGTGTCGGGGCCTCTATTTCAGAGCAGCTGGGCTCTGGAGGTGCCGGATTGGCACCGGATGGGTGCAGAGGGCCTGGTGAGTGGGCTGTGTGCTCATGCTGGTGCCCTGACAGCCCAGAGCCTGGGGACGGGTCGCTGGGGTATGCGCAGCCTGCCTGAGGCATTGGCCTAGAGGAAGTCTGGGGCTTGAAATTGGTGACTTCAAAACATGATGGCCTCCTCTCTGTGTTGTCCCTAAGAAATGACAGTGCCTGGAAGCTGAAGGCCTGCACACTTAATTATCTTCCACAGGAAGTTCCAGTCAATGTCCGGTTCTGTTTGGAAGGCATGGAGGAGTCGGGCTCTGAAGGCCTAGACGAACTGATTTTTGCCCAGAAAGACACGTTCTTTAAAGATGTGGACTACATCTGCATTTCCGACAACTACTGGCTGGGAAAGACAAAGCCATGCATCACGTACGGTCTCAGAGGCATCTGCTACTTCTTCATCGAGGTGCCGGCCCCCTGTGTGCTTAGTGGCTTTCCTTAACCCGTTGTCTTTCGTAGCCTGTGGCGGGCTTGTACCAGGTAGTGGGCCAGATGCTTGATGAGAAGCACAGGCCTGCCGGTGCCCCAGTTCTGACAGACGGAAGCCTTCATAATGTGCCAGGCCTGCCAGCGATCAGAAGTCAGTTCATACAGCTCCAGGCTAGGCTGGTCTTCTTTGTAGTATTGCCTTGGAGTAGTGAGAAAAGATTAAATGCCAGGCCATTCACCAAGATAGACATATAAAACATTTAAGATTAAAAGACCTCCTTTTAAAAGTTAAAAATGTTCGCACCTCAGCCCTTAAGCTCTTATCCCTCGACCAAGCAATCTTGGGAGCTGCAGCCTCGCTTAGACACAGAAGCTGAGGCTGGGCGGAGCGGGAGGGGCGGCCTGCTGGACCTGGCATCACCGGCCACCCAGCCGAGCCTCGGTCTCCACAGATAACGGTGGGGGCGCCTACCAGCCAGGGCAGCTGTGATGACTCCCTTAGTCCTGCATGGAGAGTGACTTACAGACAGAAAAGTCCTAGAAATGACATCACCCCACTGGGCACGCACTCTGTGCAAGGTACCACCCTTGCTTTATGGCTCGGCTGGCACGGAGCACGGCAGCTGTGAGTTGAGAGCTCTTACTGTGCCGCGTGACTGGTGAGGGGCTCAGGCCGGCAGACTCGGGCAGCCTCTCCCTGGTCGTGTGGCTCGTCAGTGGTGGGGCAGGGCAGAGCCCAAGCCCGTGGGCTCTCGGCGGGCAGTTTCTCATGGCAGGTGTGGTCCTGTCAGTGGAACGGTGCAAGGTCTTTGTGAAGCTGGTAAAGGCTGGGTGCCTGAGGAGGTGCCCTGTAGCTTTCACCTGTGCCCAGCATGCCCAGCTCCCCCTGCTCACCTGCAGTCACCATGCCCAGAAGAATTTTTTGGTTGCCAAAGTTTTATACTCTAGGAAATGCCCTGTTTTGCCTCTTGGGGGAGGAAATTTTGATTTGAAAATGGTCTCTCAGGTCTTGTGAATGTTCTTTGTTTAGTTGACTACAATGTGATAAGAACGAGCTCCTTCTGAGCAGCCAAATAGAATGGCCTTTGCTCCCATCCAGGTGGAGTGCAGTGACAGAGACCTCCACTCGGGCGTGTACGGTGGCTCCGTGCACGAGGCCATGACAGATCTCATTGCACTGATGGGTGAGTATGGGTTTCAGTCACCACTCAGTGATGTGCGAGAAAAGTTGGAGTGGGCATACTTCCCGGCTGTCACCGCCATTTGGGGCATTTTCATGTTCTTTGTGAGCCACTTCCGTCTTCCTAACTGGCCGCCTCCCTCCCCCACTCACATTCCCTCCAAGAGATCCACATGTCTCATTCCTGCCTCTCTCCCTTGCTTCCGCTCTGTGTCACCAAACCCTTCTTGGTCCCAAGACCCCCCTGGGAGTTCCGGCCCCAGGTGGCCCCGGGTGACCAGGTCCTGGACGCAGGCAGCCACCCTGCCCTGGACGCGGTTGTGCCCTCTCTCCCTTGGGGGCCTTGCTCCGGCCTGCTTGACGTGTGAGTGGCCGCAGTGGGGCCTGCCTGGCCCGCTCAGAGAGCGAGGACTCGCCCCGCCCGGTCCCCTTGGGCGCAAGGCTGGGCGAGCTCCTGCCTCGCCCTCCGTTTGCTAAGCCTGTTTCCTTGCCTCGCAGGCGGCGGCTGCCAGTCAAGGAATCAGGGTTGTTTCTGGGGCTGGGGTCTGCTCTTTGCCACTGGGCTTTCCGCCTCAGCTTGGGGCAGCTCATGTCTTGTGGAATGTGCATTAAAAAAGAAATGTTGGATAGTGGGGTGGCTTTTAGAGGAAGCCTGCTGAAGCCGGTCTGTGGGCACGGACAGCTCACCCAGCCTCCGAACCTCGGGCTCTGCCTTAAATGGGCAGACGCACTGCCCGCCTTGCTGCCTCGTCCCAGTAATGAAACGACCGCACAAGCGGAGGGGCGGCCTGGAGACGGCACTGCGGCAGTAGGCCCCTGGGCCCTCCTCGGTCCGTGGCTGCAGTCAGCGTAGCTCGCCCTCCCTGCTCTCCTACAGGCTCCCTGATGGACAGGAGGGGGAAGATCCTCATCCCGGGCATCAGCGAGGCCGTGGCCCCTGTGACAGAGGACGAGCTGCAGCTCTATGACAAGATCGACTTTGACCTGGAGGAGTACGCCAGGGACGTGGGGGCGGACACCCTGCTGCACAGCTGCAAGGTGCTGGCTGCCCCGGGGCCCAGGCCTCCTGCCATGCCCTGCCCTGTCCAGGGGTCCCCGTGGGAAGGAGCCAGAGGTGCTGGCAAAATGTGGTACAGACACTGGAAAGCTGGTGTCACCACCAGGCTGGAGCTGGGAAGTTTAAAAGCGTCCAGAGTTGACTTTTGACAACGTAGGGCCTGAGGAGCGTGCAGGCAGGAGACTTGGTGACAGGCAGCTTTTACCTTGTTTGCACTTCTGGGGTGATCTCCTCACCGCAGGCCCAGAGGTGGTGGAAGGTGTCCCTGACAGCCAGGCACGGGTGGAAACCATTTGCCCAGAGGTGTGCTTCCTTCTTAGAAAATTGTGTCAGGCCTTTTCCTTAATTAGCCTATTCCCTGGGTTATGAGGTTCTGGTTATATTTATGTCCAGTTTAGCCAGCATTAGTTGAAATGCAGTGGCAGGCCCTGATGTAAGAGAAATACAGCCTTTCGGCCCTTGAGTTCCATCTCTCTGTGTAAAAGAACGTGCAGGGGCCACCCAGGCAGTCTAGAGCTCTGTGCCTGGGAGCGTGAGGCTGCTTATCAGGGGGGAGCCTGCCGGGAACGGGAGGGACTGGGACTCAGGCAGAAAAGGCCTGATGTGTAGGCCTCTGTGGCCTCCCAGGGAGCTTGTCTCCTCTTCTGGAAGCCGACAGACAGGACTGGTTTGAGTGGAGGGTGGGCTGGTCTGGTCTCGTGGACAGACTATAGGCAGGGCTGCAGCTGGGTTGGCGCCGGTGCGGTGAAGGGGGTCACCGCTCAGGCTCCTGCAACAAGGAGAGCCTTGAGCTGGGGTGCAGACAAGGGCCAGGGTGCATCCATCTCGGGGCACATCAGAGAGTTGATGGGACCAGGTGGAGTAAGTGTTGCAGGCAGAGCAGAGGGGAGGAGGTGTCGCTGGCGACAGTCACTCGGGGGCTGCTACTGTGGTCGGGCAGCGGAGTCTGGGGACGATAGGGCTGTGGGTGCACTTCTGTCCCCCCACGCTGCCTACCACCTTCATGTTGGCTTTTGTATGAGGTGTCTGCTTTGGGGGCCTGTGCGTTCCTTCCGCGTATCACCGAGCTCTCCGGTTCACGAGCAACAAGTCCATGTGCCAAGTGGCTGAGTCACTGTGAGCCCCAGGAGCCCCGTCCAGTTTCTCTGGGCCAGCCAGCCACCCAGTTGGCAGCCTGATCTCTCCTGACTTGTCCACTGTTGGGCGCCCAGGGCATGATTATACCTAGAGACACAGTAGGCCGCTTTGTGCCAGGCCCCCCAGCAGAGGGCATGACACCGGTCCAAGGTCACAGGCCAGGGATGCTGGTGGGGGGTTGTGGCTTTCCTCCCCAGCAGGCCTCGGAGGGATCGCAGGTGCCCGTCGGTGTCTCCCTGTTCCTCTGCTTTCTGGCTCTGCTGGTCAGTTTAGTTCACCTGCACAGTCTGGCTCTGGTGAGACGGGAGGTGCCCCCATGAGGCTGTTAGGAGCACACCGAGCCCCCTCTGTGGTGACTGGAGCACCTCGGGGCAGACTCACCTGCCAGCCGTGCCGGGCTCTGCGCCTCCTTCCCGGGCCCGCTCGTGACTAAGTGAATGTCCCAGTCAACATTCCCATGTCCTCATCGCACAGGGCCATCCCCTGACCATGTTGTTTTCTGCAGAAAGACATCCTGATGCACAGATGGCGGTACCCGTCCCTCTCCCTCCACGGGATCGAAGGCGCCTTCTCGGGGTCGGGGGCCAAAACCGTGATTCCCAGGAAAGTGGTCGGCAAGTTCTCCATCAGGCTTGTACCAAACATGACTCCTGAGGTGGTCAGCGAGCAGGCACGTGGGGCCGGGGTGGGGGTGTGGCGGCCGCTGTGCCACGGCTCTGAGCACACAGTCCAGGGGCCCCGCTTGGCTCTTGCCAACTCAGTAATTACTGGAAGAAGAAGGTCAGAAACTGATCAAAGATAAAGGCCTTATAGAAAGCATCACACAGAAGTGACCTTTGTCACAGCTGAGGCGTGCAAAAACCCGACCTCTGACCTTAGCCTAAGGTTTCACTTCAAGTGCTGACTTTGGGCTGAATATGTTAGGGTGAGAGTCCGAGGACGGGGGTGAGGAGTGGAAGGGAAATGGCAGAGGGAGCACATCCAGAGCTGCAGGGCAGCGGGCCCCGGGGAGCGGTCTGCTGCCCTCACCCGCGAGGTTGCTTGGGGAAGTGGGATCAAGGTCCCCCTCTTGGGAGAGGGGTTGTCACCAGGCACCCCCGCAGTGGCACCAGGCCTGTTTCTGGTCCAGGTGTGATCATTTTTATAAAGCAAGTCAAGGCATATTTTTTAAAAACTTGATTTAAAATATGATCAAATAAGAATATTTACATAAAGGGGGAATTGTTTGAAATTAAAGCATTACCTTCAAATAACTGGATTTTGTTTCTTGGTAAAATCACTTTTTCTGTTCTAGTTAAGCAGATTACTCTTCAGCAAAATGAGACCCCCGTAGACACTGTAGTGTAGGGTCTGCAGACCCTTTGCAGGTGTGTTGTGTGCTTGTGGGAGACCCACTGGAGACTTGAGAGCAGGTCACTAGCTCTGGACCAAATCAAATGCCAGGCTCACAAGCCTCGTGTCTCTTTGTGGTTCAGGTCACAACCTACCTGACTAAGAAGTTTGCTGAACTGCACAGCCCTAACAAGTTCAAGGTGTACATGGGCCACGGCGGGAAGCCCTGGGTGTCCGACTTCAACCACCCACACTACATGGCTGGGAGAAGAGCCCTGAAGACAGGTCAGACATTGCCCTGGTGGGTGCGTGCCAGGGCGCCCAGCACAGCTGGCAGAGCTCTGTTGTATCGTGTGGGCACGTAGCTATGTGCCGAGGCCTTGCCAGGAGCCGGACGTGGGGCCGGGGTGTGCCAGCAGCCGCCTGAAGAGCAGCGGTGGTCCTCAGGCCTCGCACGGGGCCCAGACTCAGAGGTGCTGAGCAGTGGGTCCACGGAGGTCGCCAGCCTGGTGGCCCCAAAGCTTACCTGTCTTCTGCTCCCTTCTTCCCCAGTGTTTGGCGTTGAGCCGGACCTGACCAGGGAAGGCGGCAGTATTCCCGTGACTCTGACTTTTCAGGAGGCCACAGGCAAGAACGTCATGCTGCTGCCCGTGGGGTCGGCCGATGATGGCGCGCATTCCCAGAACGAGAAGCTCAACAGGTGGGGCGTGGGTCCTCTGCCCTGAGTCTGGGCTTGTTCTCCCATGGGCACCAATGAGAAGCCCTCCAGGCCCTTCCTCCTCCATGCCACCTCCTGTCCTGCCGCCAAGGTTGGAGAGCAGGAGGTGGCGATTTCTGTGACCGCTGCCTCTGGTGCCTTCTACCCCGGGGGTGGGAACCTCTGATGGAGGCGGGGAAGGGGCAGGGGGCAGGGCGGGTCATCAGAACAAGGCTCCGCCTGTGGTCTGTGGTTACCTCTGTACTTGGCCTGTGACTGAAGCTTCCTAAGGCGCCTTTACACAGTCGCGGCTTATGCAGTGGGAGGAGGGTTCCCTGAGCAGTGGGGATGGAAGGTGGTCACTCAGTGACCCCCGAGGAGGAGAGAGCCAGGCAGGCCGGGAGGACGGGAAACGGGCACTCCTGGGTAAGTGGGCCAGTTGGGGAATAAGAGTCAGAGACTCTCCTTGGAGACTAAAGGGAGGGGACAGAGACCTGGGAACTGGGAAGCGAGGCGGTGGCCTCATACCCAAACCAAGGGAGAGGCCAGCATCAAGGCAAGGCTCTTCCTAGGAACTGCTGGGGGAAGGCCTGCCTGGTCTGTCAGACCAGGTCCGGGCTGGTCCCTGGTGGCTCAGTCAGGCTAAACCTGGAGAATCCTAAAGGCACATGGAGCTGAGGGCCAGCGAGCCAGCACGGCGGGACGCTCCCAGGAGTGCCGCGCGTGAGCCCGGACCTCGGCGCACCAGCCACCATGCCGCGTTCTTCTCCGGCAGGCACAACTACGTGGAAGGAACCAAAATGCTGGCCGCGTACCTGTACGAAGTGTCTCGGCTGAAGAACTGAGAGGCGGGCTTCCCACACTCCCCGCCCGCCGCCCTCACTCTCCAGGTGGTGCAGGAAAGCAGAGCGCGTCTCTCCCCTCCGCTTCGTCATCACTCGGCTGCCCCGGATGACGTGAGAGCATCACTTGTCTCGTGCGTGGAGTTACATGTGCTGCACAGTTAGAGGTTTTCAGTCCTGGGGCATTAATGGCCCCGAGTCACAGCCGAGTTCTCAGATGCTGTCAGCACCACCCGGTCTCGGGGAAGTAGCCCCGGCCTGGGGGGGGCATGAGCCCCGCGGGAGGTCCTGGCTGTCCTCCTGTGGGCCTCGTGGGGCCTTGGCGCGTTCTGGTCCATCTCTCCTGCCCGGCTCAGGGCCGTGCATACTGGGGATATTTGGTCAGGCACATCTGATGCCTTGAGGGGCCCTCTCCTGATTCCTGTCTGTTGTGCACGTTCTGTCCTCCAGACGTCAGCCGTCACTTATGTGTCCTGTCTTCTCTTCATTGTGATCTCAGACCTTAACCTGCCTGGCCCGACTGTTTGGTTTCAGTCTGTACCACTAAATAAAAAGTAAACACGAAGCCTCCGGAAGCGTTTTTGCCCATCTGACTTACCCCCGGAGCACGCCTGTGCGCGTGGAGGGCTGTGGCGGCTCAGGACGGGTGCCTGGGACCCACCCACCCCTCTTGTGCCAGGAACCGTCCCCATTCCTGCCCCTTTGTCTGCCAGGTCACTGAAAATCAAATCAAACTGCCTTAAACAGAATCGTTGATTGGTCCAGACGATGTAAAGACAAGTAAATTCCAATCAGAGGACCCAGGGTTTTATTCAATATTAAGTCTCTATTTTGTCCATTTTACTGACCATTTGTGACTCAGGTCAGAACTCGGATGAGAAAGAGGTGCCATTTATTGGGCTGCCTCTCACCCATGCTTGTTAGACCAGATGGTGATGCTGGGAGTCATTCATTCTTCGGGCCCCCGTGACCTCTCACTGTACCCCCTCTCCTCTCTGCCCCTGGCGCCTCCTCTCCCGTGCCCACCCTGGCGTGAACCTCCTTCCTAACCACTTGCCCTTGCGGAGGCTCATGGAGGAGACAGTCTGATGCGGTCACCGTGGACACTCACAGCTCGTCCCCAGTTCAGCTGCCTGCTGGGGGGTCCTGGCACTTCAGCACTAGCGTCTAGTAGGAGACAAACTTTGCCCTCTGCCCAGGCTATGCCGTTGGCCACCAGACACTCGTAGAGGAGCCCTCCCTGTGTGGGGATGCCCCGAACCACCGGATCTAAAGCTTGTCCTGTGCTGTGTTACTCCAGGCAGGAAGCAGGCCGCTGGCAGAAACACCTGCTCCATCCCCTCAGAATGACAACTGCGGGAAGGCCGTGTCCTCGACCAGAAGAGGACGGGCTGAGGGGAGCCCTTCTGACCGGAGGCCTCAGGGTCTCCACGTGGAGGGAGAGGCGTGTGTTCCACTCTTGTTCCTTTTTGGTGGCACTGTCAGGAAAAGACGCCGGGCTCACCAGGATCCTTAGGCCGTGAATGTCAATCAGGAAGTGGGCTTCCCACCAGGGCAGCTCAGCGAACCTCCTGCACATGGGCCCGGCCGCCCGGTGGCTCCTCTTTGCAGCTCCTCTGCCCTCAGCTCATCGTTGAGGCCACAGTCTCTGCTGCAGCTCCTGATTTCAGAATGTGGGACTGAGGTGGGGAGACCCGCGGGTTCACTTTAAGGCCCCGTCCAGAATTACCGATGTCTCCCGTTTGGATCTTAGTCTCAGGAAGTGGTCCCCCGGCTGCCCCTAACACAGTACACCTGGCTAGCAGCCATCACTAAGGGGCAGAGCAGCTACTGGGGTAGCCAGGTTTCCCCAAATCAGAAGGCAGCCCTCACGTCCTCATACATGAGGACACCATGACCTTTGTCCCAAGGGAAATCAGAGACACAGACTGTTGAGCCTCCGGCTTCAGGGAGCGCGCTGCGGGTCGGGACGCAAACCCGCTAGGCTGCACTCACGGCCCGCCGGCCTTCCCTTCGCCCTGCTTCACCTAGTGTGACAGCCTGTCCGGCTCAGTGGGGCCTGGCTAGGCTGTGGTTTCAGGGCAGCATTCAGCATCATGAACCACCTCTCCTCTAGAGTCTACATCGTGGGACAATGGCCCTTAAATAGACTGATGTGTGAAGGTGTGGTTTGCAGTTTTGCTGACCTGTGTTCCCTGAGGTGGCCTTTGAGGAGAGGCTGGGCCAGTGCGCAGTGATTATTAGTAGCAGAAGTTCCTGGAAACAGCAGGTGATTGTGGCCACACCCACCCAGAGGGCACTATGTGGCCTTTGACTCACAGGTCTGATGGAGATGGTCCTGCAGCTGACCGTGCATGTGGGAGAGGTTGGGGACTAAGGCCACCCAGGAATAACCCTTGGGAGATTCGGATCTCAAGCCGGGTGTGTTTTGAAAGGTCTTTAGGTGGTCTGGAGCCTCACATCCTGTTAGGGGTTGATTATATGCCCCCAAATTCATGTGTTGACGTCCTAACTCCCAGCTCCTCAGAACATGACTGGGAAACAGGGTCTCTGCAGGTGTAACTAGTTATGATGAGGCCACACTGGAGTGGGAAGGCCTCCAGCCTTGTGATTGGTGTCCTTATGAAAGGGGACCCAGACATGCACAGGGAGATGGCCGCATGGAGATGGAGCAGTGACTGGACGATGCATTTGCTAGACGAGGAGCCGGAGATGGCCAGCAACACCCAGAAGCCAGGAGAGAGGCCTGGGACAGAGGCCTGGGATGACTCCCTGTGCCTCAGAAGGAACCCGCCCTGCTGACAGCCTTGATCTTGGACTTCGGCCGTGGAACTGGGGGAGTACAGAGTTCTTCTGTTGAAGCCACTGGCCTGAGTACTCCGGGTGGCACCCTGAGCTAGCAGACAGACAGCCTGTGATGCTGACCTTGATCATGTGAACCATTCCATCCAGGGGTCCACAGGTGCAGTGCAGGGGCTCCATCACCTGCTCAAGGCAACGGTGGGCTCTCAGCACTTCTGTCCACGCTACTGGCCGTGGGCACATGCGCCTGCTCCCTCTCAAAGGTGACACCCTCCACATTCACCTGGAACAGCGCCTGTGTTGTCACAGGCAGCCCAAGCCAGCCCCAAAGGCTTCAACAGCATCAGATGACTTCCGGGCCACTACCTCATCTCCCATCTGTGCACAAGAGATGCATTGTTCCTTCCTCTGCCTTCAAACTGAATGAGCATCTGTGAAGCATCTTTGTTTCCCACATGTGAATAGGTCCACTATGCCGGCCTATGTTGGGGGGAGGGGGGTAGACAAGCCATTTGCAGGGGGTTTAATGTGATTGGCTGAGGGCCTTGATGAGGCTCCTCTTCCACTTTCCTTTGAGGCCCAGAAGAGTCGTTGGAGGCTGCAGAACCCTGGCCCAATGGATCCCAGACTGGGAAGAATGGTGAGTAGACCCCTAATGCTCAGAGTCTAGGGGACCAGGGCTAGACGTTGTTTGCTTGAAGAGTGTGTGCCAGCCAGGAGAGCAGAGCAGATGCCCGCCCGCGTGGTCCCTGAGATGCTCTCAGCACTCACCACCTCAGCCCGAGGGACAGGGTGTCTGCAAGTCCTTCATAGCCATGCTCTGGGCGGTGCCAATCACGAAGCGTTGTTTTCGAATAGCGGACGTAGTGCCTGAATGCAGTTCGGCTGGGTGAACAGTGGGGTCTGTGTGTGCACCCAAGGCCTCGGCAGCCTCTTAGGCGGCATGAAGTGGGGTGTAGTTGCAGCACACTTTTCCATACTTGTTTTTTCTTCCCACAGAAAGCAATTAAAAACAGAGCATAACTCTTAGCTCCTAAAAGCAAAAGGAAAGGCACAACTTCAGGAAGATTTGGAGAATCATACACATCCAGGCACACTTTGCTGCCTTTCTCACTAAAACATGAACTCTAACCCTCCCACTCAAAACAACGTGAGTAGTCTCGGGGTGGAAGCCCAGGAGTCTGAATTTTCAAGTGTAAAATTCAATGATTTTTAGTATATCCACAGATGTGTGCTGGCTTTAGAATATTTTCATCATCTCCAAAAGGGACCCTGTCCCCTTAGCAATCACGTCCCCCTTCTCCTATGCCTGCCCCAGCCCCCAGCGAGCACTCATCTGCTTGTATTTCATCAAGGCCTCCCGCATAGTTAATAAGAAGCATTTTTAAGGAAACATAAATGAAGGTTAATGATTAGAACGCACCCAGAGGGCCGTCAGTCAAGAGGCCGGGTGTTGGCGTGAAGCGCCCTCAGATGGTGGAGTCGGGGCGGTTCTGGTGCATTCCCGGCTTGTGGCTGAAGCGCCTCTGGTGGTGGCCTGGGGTGTGTGGCGGGCAGGCCGAGTGGCCCACGCAGCAGCAGGCAGGATGGGTGTGGCCTCTTGTGATTTCTCTGAAGTTTATGGCAAGTCACTCGGCTTCAGTTTATAGGCCTTTGGGAAAAAAGCCATTTTAGTTTTATTTCTTAGTGATTCCAAATCAAAAGGATGGGAGAAAATTGGAAACATTAGTTTGGAGAGTTGTAGCCAGGCATTGGAGAAGCCAGAAGAATTCAGGACCCAGGGCCGTTAACAGACAGATTAAAGAAACCTCAAAGGCAGCAAGTAGGGCCAGCATCTGATAATGGGTGCACTGCAGGGTTTTACTGAAACATGATTTTTCTCTCTACAGTTGCCTCCATTTCTATCATATATAATCACATAAGATTAATTTGTAAAGTAAGTCTAGTCTTATTACACTTGGCCTGATTACTTACATAAGCGTAGCAAGAAAAGAGATGGCCATGTAGGCTTTTTTAAGTTGCTTTATTGGAACTTTCAATAAGGAATCTCATTAGTCATATTACATATTAGTCAGTAAGGAATCTCATTGATCATATTAGACTTTGAAAGTCTAATATGTTTGACTTTCCCCTGTAGCCTAGGAAGCCAAGCCAAGGACTCACCCTTAGAGTCATCACTGGGCTTGCCTGTGATACTATAGCTTTGGCTGGTTTCCTGTCTTCTTGAGGTCCCCAGTGTATTTTGAGGTTCCTGGGTCTGCCAGAAAGTGACTTGCCTTATTTACCTGTAAAGCTGGGAATCCGGTAAGCAAGGTGCCAAGCTAATTTTTTCAGGGGGCTTTATTGGCCTGAGAAAGTCAACTTTAGTTCCTTAAAACTGTCCAGTCATATCTGATGCTATGCATATCGTTCTCAGCTATGACATTCTAGCCAAGGCCTTAGCGAAATAACCAAATGTTCTCAATTATGTCCCGTTTTAGGAGAACAGATTCTTACTTAACAAATGCAATTGCATATATATGAACTACCATGCCATAAAAAGAAAATAAGAGTGCTCAAAAGAGTTTACAAATTCTGGAGGGTTTAGGCAGGGAAAAAAATGTTTCAATTCTGTTTACAAAGATAGAATTTATCAGATTACTGTAAGTTATAGAAAGCTTAAGAAAAAGAGAGGAAAGGATTTTCCTTAACTGTATTCAACAAAATATAAGGAACCAGCAATATTTCAAACAAAAAATCACAAAAGTTACCATCATCCTCATAATCCATTCATTCCCATAATTCATAATAGCTCATGTAAATAGCTCAGTCCCCAAGTTACTCAAATGATGCCATCACACATTCTTGCCTGTAGCTGAAATAATGTTTTCAGAGAAGATTCAGAGTAAAATACCAACTGAAGGACAGAACACTTGGTTAAACAGCACCTCAGGTCACTGTGAAACAACACTTGGTTATCCATCTATCCTGAGTGACAATTAAAAAATTTCAAAGGCTAACACGGAAAACTGCATAGTTATAAGAAAAAAAATGTTACTTCTTCTAATATGGAGAAAATCCACTATCCTTAAGTAATTGAAGACCTGATTAAGACAACATAAAGTACAGGAAGTTATTTTGACAAGGCACATAATCTTTGTTTTCCTAAGTAGAGTATTCAATAGGTAAAGAAAACTCTTACAATGATCCAAGAAAACTTGCCCTTTTAAAGAGAAAGAATATTTAATTCTAGTTTTGCAAAGGCGCATGGTTGATATTAAAGCTATTTTTCTAAAAAGCATAATAAATTCATTTAATTTTAGCCAACTTGACTACACAACACAAGATATTCTCTCTCCCAACTACTTTGAACCATTAGGAGACCCCGCATTCCTACCTGTCCCCGCTGAGCCCCATAATGCCCCGCGTCCCATTTCAGTCCCTCCTGAAAGCAGTTGCAGTCCTCCCCATTCAGGAGCTCTCTGGCCAGGACAGAGGCAGCTCCCGGAGGCACGCATGGCACGGAGAGGGCTGCACTCAGCTTCCGCCAGTCAGCAATGCATAAAGTTGGGGGCACTGTCCCCTGTTGGTCCCCAAAAGAATGGGACTGAGCACCTAAAGGAATGGGACCTTTTGAGAGAGCAGTGGGAGGGGTGCCCAAGTGGAGCTTCCCTGAGATGGGACGAGAAGGGCCATCCTGCACGGTCCAGGGGCAGCTCCTGCCCCGGGCCCCCTGGGTGCGGGGCACCAACAGATTCCAGCCTTACAGTCTGCCTGGGCGCCCTCTTACCTAACTACTCACCTCGTACTGCAGGCAGGGCCTCGGAAGGAGCCACCCTGCCCGCCTTGCGCCTCGGCGTGGGGCCTGCGCTCACGGTGCTGGGCCCACAGTTACCAGGAGATCCCATGTCCTGGTCTGGGGGCTGAGGACATCCAGAGTATGGACATTTGTGCCCGCCAGGTGTAGACATCAAGCACGCAGCTTTCGAGGGAGCGGTTCCTTCTCTTCACGCTCGCCCTGCTCCCCGATCTGCGGAGGTTTCCGGTGCACCCCAGTGCTGAGGCTGGGTATTGAGCTGGCGCTGGGCCGGCTGTGGAAACAGCCTTGTAGGAAGGAGGTCACTGTAGGGACCTCTCACCAGGACTCAGTGCCGTCAACTCTCCCATCCGCTTCAAATAATGCAATTTTATGGGCTCTAAGGTTTTAATCAAAGTGACTGTGGGTCTGGGGAGATTCCAGGTGCGCTGAGGGCGTCAGAGCTCATGGTCCTCCCAGCCCTTTGACCCTCCCCCAAAGCCCCTCAACAAAATGGCATGATCCTCCTCCCAAAACAGACATGAACTCAAAAACGTAATAAATACCGCTGCTGAACAGAAGCAAAAGCAGACTGGTGAGCGGAGGCCGCAGCTCTGCTGGACGCTGGGTCCACGCTGGGCCGTGCACTGAAACGAGGCTCCTGCGGGGAGATCGGGGCCAAAAGCACCTGGGTGCGAGTGGCTGGAGCGGCACCATCGCAGGGCCCTGGGGGTGACAGCCAGCACCCCACCGCTCGCTGGCAGTGCAGAGCCGCTGGCCGATGACCGGGTCCTGGGCTGGGCGTCCTGAAGTACGTCGGCGGCGGGTGAGACCAGGAGCACGAAGGGCAGGGGGCCAACTGCTGTGGAGACAGAGGCAGCAGGACATGTTGGAAAGGGATACACTGAAGCATGTTTAAAATCTTCAAAAGGTAAATGAAGGTCCCACACCCAAATAAGAGAAGCAGGCAGAAGTGAGTCAAGAGCAGATGAAACAATCAAATAGAAATCCTGAAAATGAGAAATAGTCATTGAAAAAAATAGCTCATGTAAATTCTTGACTGGTCACAGTCAGAGAGAATGAATCAACTGGAAAACCTGACAAGATAGCACCCTAAGAGCAGAACAAATAGATAAAAAGGGAAAAAAGAGGAGCCCAGAGAGCTGGAGGCTGTCGGGTACAAGGACTCCAAGTGTGGTCGGAGCTGAGAGAATAGGGGGGAGGTGAAGTACGTTAGAACAGAGAATAAGAACTCTGCAGAATAAAGAAAGACACAGATGAGTCTTCCGTGAAGATGGATACCAAGGTTTGGGCTAGATGTATAAATATGTCAGACATGTCACAGGCAGCGGGAGCATGAGGAATAAGGATGTCTGAAGTCAGGTGGGGAGGAAGGGGAGCAGACAGCAACAATGCTCCGAGCTGGGTGGCCCGCGCTGGTGGCTGTCACCGCCCCGGGAATGCAGAGGGAGCACCCCAGGCAGGCCGGGGCAGTAGGCAGGGCTTCATAATGAGGAACTGGGGGTTGTAAGGCTGCAGATGGTGGAGAGAAGCAAGGAGAACTCCAGGCAGGCAGGAGAACGCTGAGCAAAGGTCTGGTTATGGGTTTGCAGGGAATTGTTGACTGTTGGGACTGCAAGGAAAAAAATCTGCACGGATTTTTAAGTTTTGCTTTTCCTCTTGTTCATATTTACAGCTGAAATAGTTTTATTAGTATATACAAAATTTGCATTTGCTGCACAATAGAATTGGTTACATTAGTGAAAATCAACTATTGGTGTTCTTTAAGACTATCCATTTAATTATACAATAACTATTGGTTGTGATCTTACTCTGTGACAGGCAATGCTCAGGCACTTAGGGGGATGGAAATAAGGGAGACAAAGTCCTAGACCCAGACCTTACCTTATTAAGTAAACAAATCATTGAACAGTAGATAGTGACAAAATAGAGAGCAGATGTGCCAGGTTGAATGATGGCCTCCAATCCATGTCCACCCGGTGCCTCAGGATGCAACCTCAGTTGGAAGTAGGGTCTTTGCAGATATAATTAGTTCAAACTAAGTCATACCAGATTGAGTGGTTCTGAAAGCCACTGACTAATGTCTCTCTAAGAAGAAGAGGGGACATAGACACCCAGGAAGAGGCCCCGTGAGGATGGAGGCAGATTGGAGAGATGCAGCTCCAAGCCAAGGGACACCAAGGATGGCCCGCCTCCGCCAACACTGGGAAGAGGCGGGGAGTGTGGCCCTGCTGACACCTTGATCGCTAACTTCCAGTGTCCAGACCAGGAGAGAACCACTTCTGTTCTGATCCACCTGGCCTCTGGTGCTTTGTCACAGCAGCCACAGGAAACTGACCCAGAGGGATGGCTAAGTTCCCGTTCTCCCCTCAAAACTGCTCTTGTTCTTGAATTTCCGCTTGTTGGACACTGGGCGCAAGCAGGAAGTAGCCCCTGTGCTTTCCCAGGAGGGGCCAGGCCTGGAATTCATCCTTCCCTTGGTCCCCGGGACCTCGCGTGCCAGTCAGGACAGTGAGAGCCCTGTGCTTTGAAGTCGAAGCTGTTTGCTGTGAGCTTAAGGCTTTACCCAGTAAAATCCAGGCAACGGTGGGTTTCTAGAGAAAGAACTGTGTCCTAACAGACCAGTCCCACCGGAACCCCCCCGGCTCCTCCGACTCCGCGAGGCCCCCTTCTGTCCCAAATCAGGGCTCCTCTGCCCTCGCCTCCCACTGACCGCGCAGCCGCCTCTGCCGCCTACTCTGTTCCTTCTGGCCGCTGCTCTGTTCTGCTGTCAGGACGCCACTTCATCTCTTCCTGAAGACCATTCACACTCCTGCAGGTAGCTTAGATTCATCCTGCCAACACCTGCACACAAATCACCCATGAGACTTAAAAGAAGAAAAAGAGGCAGTGGCGCTGGTCTGACCACAACCGGGTTGGGTTTTGGCTCGAGCGTTAGGCACACCCCCATGAATAGTTTGTGATTTACACCCTTCACCCTTCAAAACTGAAGACCATGCCCTGTTCTAGGTGCAGACTCAGAAATGCTCGCCTTTGAGGAGCCCTCCGCGCAGCTCTGTGTGGTGGCACTGTTGTCACTGTGTAATAATACCTTATTGCCGTCGACCCCACCGAGCCTAGGTACCTGCCCGGGGGGAGACAACAGGGGTGGGTGTCTGGCTGTTGCGGTCATGCTTGCTTCCACTGTATTTCTCACGGGGCTAAAAGCTGCCGGCATGTGTCTGGAAGTGGTGCAGAACTGGGGCTGTCTCTCTTGCTGATGCTTGGAGAGGCCCGGATCCCTGGCCAGACTGGAGGGAATAAAAAGGGTCACCAGAGCCCTTTCTGAGGCGGCAGCTCATGCTGACAATACCAGCCTGCCCCTTCTCTGCCGTCCACCCTGCAGCCGGGCTCCATCCTGTGCGGGGACGCAGGAGCAGCGAAGGGGCCTGTGCCCCCGGGGGCGACTAATGGGCCGCCTGGCTGTCTGCCGCCCGGTGGAGCGATGCCCGGCTGGCCTCCGCCACACGCTGTGCATGACACCTGCCTGCTCCTCCTGGCTGTGTTCAGAGCCGCCGCCTGCACTCAGCCCCTCCTCTGTCCCGGAGCCGCGGGGACTGCTGCCCGCCACAGCTCTGCTGTCCTTTGCCTTCCTTATTTCCGGCCATCTGCGTCTGCTGCGCTCATCCCCTTGGGTTGTGGGAGGGAGGCTGAGTGAAACTTGGCATCTTCTCTGGGATCCAACCCAAAGGTTAGACCTGACAAGAAGTGCAGAAACGGGCCATTCTTTGGACTTCCTGGAGATTTCTGCCCCTTGAAACTGCTTCTCTTCCTGGCATGTGTCCAGGCTGACCTCTGAAAGGCACACCTGAACCGGCTCATTCTTCAGGAGGCTGGCCCCAGGGTTAGCTCATATCTGCAGGAATTGCTTGGCTCAATTCAATGTCTGCTGGGAATTAGCAGAATCCAGAAGAGCCTGTTTCTTGGTTTGTTTGTTTTTTTAATCCTGTCATGGGGAGATAAACTAGGTCAATAAAGCATTTTTTTCCATATCATGACAAATTTATCAGAGCAGACACAGGCAGAGCAGCCTCTGTAAAGCAGTCACCCGGGACTCCAGATGCCTTGGTGAGTAGAATTTTGACATCGGCCTTGGCCAGTTTCTTGAGGGGCAGGGAAGGGTTTTGGCTGACGGGCCATGGTATGTCCCCAGGGAAGCACCCCAGGCCAGGCTGTGGGGGAGGCGAGAATGCTTTCCTTATCTGTTCTTTATTCTGTTCACCATCACAAAGCTGGCAAGAGCAGCCCGTGGTGCGGGAGCAGGTCTTACCTGCAGCCCGCCCAGCCCGCCCAGCCCGCCTCGGCTGTTTTCACCACACGAGATGCAAGTGTCCTTGGTCCCCCGACTGCAATCGCAAGGCCTCAGGACACAGATCCTCTGACTTTCTCCAGTTGTTGGCAGAGCCCAAGCGGGAAGAATTAAACGCCTACATCTGGGAGGCCCTGTGGAGGTGCCCTGGATTGATTGGCAGCTGGGGATTACCCCCCAGAGGATGGTGGGACATGACTTCAAGACATCCTAAAGTATTTAAATATAAAACAGCACAGGGGAACTTGGACTTGTCGCACATCTAGGGGCAGCCGCGGGGCTGAGCAGGAGCCTGTGAGGCAAACAAGTTTCCTGTGGGAGGGTCTTGCGGCCCAGGGCTGAGCTACCCGCCCCGCCAAGAGGACACCCACTCAGTCTGGCTGCCCTGTGCCCATAGCCCATCTTCACCAGCTCAGTCTACAGCAGCTCCTTCTCCTTGTGGCGAGTGTCAAAGAAGGAACAGCTTCTCCAGACCTCCAGACTGCTGGTGGTGGTCAGTTCAAGGTCGAGCATGACACCAGCACAGGCAGACAGAGAGAAAGACAGAGGAGCCTGAGAAACTAGGGAGGAAACGGGTGGTGCAGCCCAGGGAGCACTCCTGAGGCCTTAAAGGCAGGGTTTGTGCCCAGGGCAGATCTCCGCAGGCCTGCTGCTAGGGGCCAGGGTGCTGCCCGCTGCACGGGGGAGGGCAGCCTGCCACGGGGTGGGAAGCGAAGCAGTGCACCCCTGCCACTGGGACCACCTAGCCAGGAACAGCCCTTTCGGAAGGCCAGTGCTTGGCATCTCTTCCTGTCAGGACAGGAAGTGGCTCCGCTGGCATCTGAAATAGTCTCAGCCCTCACAACTGCTTTTCCCTTCTTTTCCTACGGCTTCCTTTCCTTTTTCAAAACGTCCTTTTTATTTTTCACTGGAGAGGAGCACCAAATGGTTTTTAGTAGAATTCATTTCATTGAATGAATGAAAAATGGAAGTTCATATATTAGTGGAGACAGATCGGCTGTGAAAAATAGCCTGCTCCATCTCAGAGAGTTCCATCTTCCTGCCACTGTTGGTCTGTGGGCGTCATTTCTTCCTCATTCCTTTGCGGCCTCCCAACTTCTCCCCGCAGAGCTTAGCCGGACCCAGCCCCATTCCTCTCAGGGTATGAGCAGCTCTGGAGTGGCACACTGCCACCATCGGCTGGGCCAAGTTCCCTAATCCGTTCCCAGTGAGTGTGGTGCTGACCCTGCTTTTACCTGCTACTTAGCATCCTTGATAGACATTTCGCATACTCAGTGATTAATATACTTTTATTTCTGAGTAAGTGCTTATATTTATGACTATTTTTATTACAGCAGTATTGCACTAAAATTCACATACCTTACAACCCACCCATTTAAAGTGTGTGAGTCAATGGCTTTTAGTATATTCATGATTGTGCAATCACGATCACAATTTAGAATATCTCTTCACCAGAAAGCACCCACTGTCCACCAGCAGCTGCTCCATTTCCCCAACCCTCTCAGCCCTAGGCAACCACCAATCTACCTTTTGTCTTTCAAGATTGACCTGTTCTGGACATTTCATATAAAGGGACTGATACAGTCTGTGGTCTTTTGTGTCTGGTTTCTTTCACTGGCATAAAGGTTCATTCATTCTGCAGCTCAGCACCCCTTTTCATGGCTGTGTAATATTCCATTGTATGTATGTGCCACATTTTGTTCATCCAGTGACCATTGTGGTCATTCAGATTACCTCCACCTCTTGGCTATTGGGAATAATGCTGCAATAAATATCCTCGCACAAGTTTTTGTTTTCATTTCTCTTGAGTTAGTTTACATATGTTTCCATTTCTTTTGTGTGTACGCCTAGGAGTAGAATTGCTGGGTCATACGGTAACTCTATTTAATCATTTTGACCAGCTGCCAGGCTCCTTTCCAAAGTGGCTGCCCCATTTCACTTCCCATCAGCCGTGTAGGAGGGCCCCAGTTTCTCTACGTCTTCACCAGCCCTTGCTGTTGCCTGACTCATTGATTTTTAACCACCCTGGTGGGTGTGAATTTTCTCTGTGATTTTATTTGCCTGATGTCTGGAGATGTTGAGCATCTTTTCATGTGCTTATGGGCCATCTGTCTCTTTTCTTTGGAGAAATGTCTATTGGAGTCCTTTGTGCAGGTTTGATTTGCCATTTTGATTTGATTGATTTGCATTTACTATTGGGTTGCAGCACTTTTATATTCTAGACAAAAGTCCTGTCCAGGCTCTGTTGGTGCCTGAACTGTGGGCCAGCCTAAATAAATGGCTCTACTTTAAAAATGTACAAAACTCCAGAAGGAAGAGCTGGTTTGGAAGATAATTAGTTTAGGTCTGAACCTGCAAGTCCCGCCCAACTCTGCACCTGGTATTTCTGCTCTGCTCCCAGCTCTGGAGCCCACTACAGGGAGGAGGAATAACCTGGAGGGGTCCCCGGGGGCAGGAGGGGGAGGAGACTGGGGTCACATGCAGGGCCCGTATTTGTAAGCGAGGGAAAGAAAGGGCCCATCAGGATGGGAGCAGGGGGCTGGAGGGGTAGCAGGGAAAGAGGGGGACAAGGTGGTTCACCAAGTGGGCGAGCTGATGGAAAGAAACCCCATAACACTGCACAGGATAATAGACAGTCCTTATGAAATATTTTTTCCTAATAAAGTGGTCAATCACACCTAGAAGTTTTTTTTTTTAATCCCCACACACTATCCTTCTTGCAAATATTCCCTCAAAGCTTGGGCTGTAGAGACCACTGACTTACCTTTACAGAAAGTGAGTGAACCAATAGGAAAGAGCATTGTAGGAAAAAAACCGAAGTATGTTATTTAAAGATTAGCTTGTTCATTTGATTTCTGTCTTATTACAATTACAGCATTAAATTGAAGTATTGGGTAAAGATATAGCAGAAAATGAATTTCCTGTTCTAATACCTTTTGTTATTTTAGTCCAAATGACGGGAAGCCGCTGTGCTGGGCAACCCAAAGTTTACTGACGTATTTGAAAGGTTGGAAGTCCTAAACCTAGCGTTTATTTTAAACTGTCCTCCCTGTCCCCCGGCCCAGGCGTCCTCTGCCCTCGCCTTCCTGCTGTTGCTGGAGGGAGGCATGTTCTCCCCGTCCTCGCCGCCTGACGGGCTGCTGGAGAGGGTCTTCCAATACATTGATCTCCATCAGAATGAGTTTGTACAGGTAGGAGAAACTGCGTGTGCACGCGCGCGCACACACACACACACACACACACACACACACTTGCATGATACACCCTTGGGGTATCTGGATGAAAGGCCACTTGCTGGGAGATGTAGATTTTTTCGCCTGACAGCTTAATTCTACTTAAAATACCTGTAGCTACTCACTGAATTAAAAAGCCAAATATTCACTAGATACAGGTAAGCGACCCCTCCCGTCTGTTGCAGTACGTTTAATCTAGGGCTGTCATTTAGCAAACTGTCCAGCTCACGTTACTGTGGACCAACAGGTCACCCTCGCTCCCTTCAGAGGGGCCCACCTTCCAAACCTGCCTGGTCCTCACTCTCCCCGCAGTGCCACTCCAGAACCGGACCACCTGGCTGCAGCTCATGTGGGGCCAGACTGTTGTCCTGTAGTCCATGAGCACCGTGTGCCATCTCCTTTGTAATCCCTGCCGCATTCCTAACCTACCACAGGGCCATCTGGCATGGCGTGGGCATGTGTACGAGGGGAGGGTGGTGGAGAGGGAGGCCTGGGAGCAGAAAGGGAAGGGGTGTGGGCAGGAGGGTCCATTGCCGTCACCCGAAGCCCCTCTGCTCCTCTGGCTCTCCTGTCCCCAGCTCACAGGCCCACCACCAAACCACAGCTCAGGCCCCCCCAAGGCCTCCCTAGACTTTGCACCCCAAGCCCCTCACCCGTGTCTGGTACATGATGTGTGTTCTGTATACATTTATAGGATCAACCGACCAGTTAGGAATGTTGTGCAAACAGTCCAGTGTTCTGTGTAAAGCCGACTATGCTGCTCTTCCCAGGCGTGACCTTCCTGGACTCCTTCCTCGTGGGAGTAACTTCTCTAAGTGCCTGTGGGGCCTTTGCATCCCGAGTGGGGTTTCCAGTGCGGGCTGGCATCAGTCGAGGGGGGGACACTCTGGCAGGAGCACGTGCCAGTTTGGGTCTTACAGCCAAAATTCTGCTCTTTACCCACTTCCTCAGATACACCCAATCCATTGAATTTAGGGCTAACATAGCAGCATCTGCCCTATAAATTCTAGTTTAAAAACACAAAACAATATTCTTTAAATTCAATATGTTTCTTTAAGTTAACAAAATTACAACCGACTAGAGATATATCAATACAATTAATCAAGGAGTTCAGGGTCCAGGATCAGTCATCCAAATACATGTGGCTTTAATAGAAACCGTGGCTACCCAGGGAGTGGGTGGGAATGACGATTGTCAACAGCCCAACATGGGCGGCACGCACCAGTGCCCCTCGCGGGCCAGGCACCAGCCGTGCTCACACGCGTGTCGTCTCCTCTAATCCTCACCGCTCCCTCCCCTCTCCCTCGCTGCTGTGACCGGGCGTGTGGGTTCCCCGCAGCCAGCGATGCTCCAGTTCTCTGCGGACACCAGCTGGGTGCCCTGCAACTTGACTCACTTCTGACACTAACCACCAGAGTTAGCGTCACTCCCCACCCCCATTGCTGACTTTGGACACCAATTGCAAGTAGTGGGTCCCCTGGGACCCTCATTTGTGTCCAACATGGTCACAAATTTGGACTTTCATGCCCCTCTTGGGTCCCATCGTGTTGGGAACAGCGCAGGCAGATGCTTGCTTACAGTGCATGTCTGATGTAATAAAGGGTGTGTGAGCAGGCGCATGAAGAGCCACACAGGGTGAGGTCCAGAAGGGCTGAGCACGGGCTCAGGCCCGGTGGGGCCGGGGTGCTTCCATCCACCTTCCAGAAACCATGTGAGCCCCATTCCCCGGGGACATTAATGGAGGCATGCTCATTAGTGATTCGATCTCCAGCCCCTCCCCCGTCCCCAGAGGATGCAGGCTACTGCGGAAAGTTCCCACTTCTAATCACTGCTTGGGCTTCTAGTGGCAGCCTCCATCCAGCAGCCCTCCAGAGTTGCCTCATTAGAACAGAATATATTTCAATCACCCAGGAAATTGCAAGGGAGTTAGGAGGCCAGGAGCCCGGAGCAAAGACCGAGAGATCTCTGTCTTCCTGTATCACACGACGCTGTGCTCACCATCACCCACGTTAGGGAGCATCGCTGTCCTGCAGATGAGCAGCTGAGGCTCCGAGGGTCACAGGAATTACTCGGCATCACACAGCAGAGTGGCAGAACCAGGTCTGGGGGCAAAAGCCCTCTGACTGCATGGCCCTGAATTCAAGCCCTGGACTCTACCGCCTGCTGGACCCTGGGGGGAGGGAGGGGCCACGGCAACCTGGAGGCAGAGGATGGTCCAGAGGCCTCCAGCCCAGCGATGGCCACTGTGGGGTTAACCAGGGGCCTCCGGGCATCTGTGGGAAGGAGAGTCCTGGAGCAGGGTGGCCCCAGATATCTCTGTTCTTAATTAACTAGAAATGGAGGGTCAGGACCTGCCTTTCTGTGCAACCCTGGTGGGACCCTGGAGGCAGCAGCCTGGGATGTCAGGATGGCAGCCTCCCACCCGGCCCAACCCGGCCTGCTGTCCACTAGGCAGCATCTATGACACCAGCTGGTCTGTCAGTTCCTCCTGAGTGCCGCGGGTTTGCAGCTCAGCCTCCGGTCACCGGGCTGCTGTGGGCACTGGTGGCAGGGAGGTGCAGCCCGCCCACAGTGGACATGGCCGAGCCCGTGGCAATTACCTGTTGCCTCTCCTCACAGACGCTGAGGGAGTGGGTGGCCGTGGAGAGTGACTCGGTGCAGCCCCTACCCCGCCTCCGACAGGAGCTCCTCAGGATGATGGCCCAGGCTGCAGACAAGCTCCGGCACCTGGGAGCCACCGTGGCCTCTGTGGACCTGGGATCTCAGCAGGTGCTGGGCGGGCCCCTGCCCCTAGGGGCTGCCCCTCTGGGCCCACCGGCCCACCTGTCACTGGGGGTGGCAAGACGGGGGTGGCCTGATCCTCGGCGGAGTCGCCCAGGTAATCTCCATGCCCAGCGCAGGTGAAAAACATGAGGAACTCTACCTCCCCAAGGAGACAGTCATGATTTCTCGTCCTGTCAGGACTGCAGTGAGGGGAGAGCAAGGGGAAGAGATGAGTGAGGGTCAGCTTATAATGGAAGGCCCCCCGCCACCCCACCGCACCTCCTCCGCGCGGGGGTCAGATCCCTCCCAAGCTGTCCTTCCCTTAAATCTAAATGCATCTTTCTCAAAGGAGCCACTCTTTTGTCAGGGTCATTGCTCGTCACTGCCACTCAGCCACGGATGGCGAGCTAAGCACCGTGCTGCCTGCTTTGGCATCAGTGAGTTCTGAATGGTGTGTGTTTTCTAGAACTGTGGAAAGTTCTGGAAATTTAAGCTAGTTGAGTGAGTCATGGTGAACAGCATGTTCAATTGAGTTTACTATTTGTCAGTGTGTATCTAAGGAAGTACTTTACTTTTAATTATGTTTTATGTTTCAATTAAAAACATCTCAATGTACTTATTTTAGACCTGGGTAAAGTGATGATCAGAATTATTATGTGGGCACTACGAGGACCCAGGGGTGGAAACAGGACTCCTGAAGTCATGCCTCTGAATTTTTTGCAAGAACTAAACAGCATTTATTTTTAAATACAATCATTTTCCTTCTTCAGCTGCCTGATGGTCAGACTCTCCCAATACCTCCCATCATCCTGGCTGACCTGGGGAATGACCCCAAGAAGCCCACCGTGTGCTTCTATGGCCACCTGGACGTGCAGCCGGCTAGGACAGACGATGGGTGGCTCACGGACCCCTACCAGCTCACGGAAGTGGATGGTCGGTAACACGTCAGGGCTGGTTCCTGTGTGAAACGCCCGATGTGGCTCCTGCCCGGCGGCAGGTCCCCCCCTGCTGTCGTAAAGAATGAACAAAATGATGCTCTTGAAGGCCACCCCTCGGTCCGAGTGATTTTCTTTGTGTGTTGGGGAAGCTATAAATCTTTCTGCCTTTGGAGGAATTAACTCCCTGGGCTGGGAGCCCATAGTGAGGAAAACAGGTTTCTAGATCACATTTTTTTTTTTAGAAATACCAAATATAATTATGTTTATTTTTTAAGGAAAGGAAGAAAAAAGTTAATGGAGAAGCACATGCACCCTTTTTTCCACACTTCCATTAATTATAAAACCTCAGAATGAGAAGTTGTGCTGCATTACATGTGTGACAGATCCTCAGGTCCTTCTCCAGAGTGTGGATAAAATTGCTAATCACTGTTAAGGCCAAAAGGGTCTGTATGTTTTGAACTAGCTTACCTTATCTGACTAGCAGGTGGCAGTACTATTTGTACATAAGAAAACAGACTTTCCATTTTCAGGGCAAGATTTGTGCCTGGAAAAATAGAAAGTGCTATTAAAATGCTTACCCACAAAATGACCTTTGTTTTCAATTTGCTCAGCTTGGCAGAGATGTCCATGCTTTCCTAAAAATTCTTCCTCTACTGTTAAAGGGAAACTTTATGGACGAGGAGCCACAGACAACAAAGGCCCTGTGTTGGCGTGGATCAATGCCGTGAGCACCTTCAGAGCCCTGGAGGAAGTAGGTGACAGCTGTGTTTGGGAGAGAGCATGCTGACCACAGTGACAGTGATGATAGGAAGGCAACGTGCTTTGAGTCGCTCCAGGGTACAAACTGTGTCATGTCCTTTATTCTTCCCCAGTCCCCAGAGGTGTGCGTTGGAATTGCATCCATTTTACAGATGAGGGAAGTGAGGCTTGGAAGGGAAGGGCATTTGCTCAGAGCTGCCAGCTGGTGTGGGGCAGGGATGGTACTCTGAACCTTGCTGTTGACACAGTAAATAACAAAACACAACAAAAACCATGATGTGCCTGTGGCTAAGTTGCTTTCTGCTGGGACTTGTCCTTTTATCTTCATCTTATTTTAGCTTGTCTTTTTGTCTTCCCCTCCTTCTCACAACATATGGTCTTATTAGTAGACAGACATATACTTTAAAAAATATATAAGCCCCTTTGCAAATTTTCAAGGTAGAAATCTCTGGTACATGACATTCCTTCTGAATCCTTAGATCTCTTTCCAATTCCTATGGAAAGTAGTTTCAATAGTTGTCCAAATGGGGCTGCAGAAAGGCGGGGGTGTAGCTTCGAGGAGGGGGTTCCCCCTTCAAGGCCACAAGGATGGGGTTGGAGAACCCAGGTCTGCCTCTCCGATGCTCTGACCTCACACCGCTCTCTCCTCTTCTGCTGATGAATTCAACCTGGCTGTGTAACCACAGGTGCAGGGCCTCATCTCTGGGCCTTGGACTCTGTTCTGCAGAAATGAGGGAGTGATCCGGGTGGTCACCTTTCTCATGCTGTTTATTCGATGGCACACTTCCATTTCACGCAGAAGTGGCCCTTCTAGTTAGTGAGCCTGGGACAGGGAGAGCTGGCCGGGGCCCCCAGTCCCTATCCTCCCCGCTTGGGAGAACAGGGGATCCCCTGTGCTGTTCCGGGACACTGCGAGGAGAGGCAGCTTGAGGGCCGGAGGTAGTGGGAGGACCACTGGAAATGACTGAGGAAATGGAGAAGGGAGGACGAAGAGGGGAGGCACTGTTACCCCTGCTCCCCAGGCATCTCCCAAGGAGGGGCGCCCCTGGCCTGCCCTGAGCTCTATGTCCAGGGCACCTGCTGTGTGCACACCGAGCACTAAGAGGGCCTGGGGCTCCAGAGCCCTGGCCTCTTCCCAGCTCGCACTGGACCTGCTCCAGAGAGCCCTGAGGCCTCCGGGGGCACACTGAGGTGGTCTTGGTATTCTAGGGGGGTTCCTCAGGGCCCTTTGAGCCAGGGTTTCTCTTCTGCTCAGACCCAGCCAATGGCTGTTCACTGTCGAACATTCTTCCAAGTGCAGTTTGAATGGGGCTGTCTGACCCCAACAACTATTAAGTCGTAGGATTGCCATTTTATGGAAATATTCAGAAGCAGCAGATGCCAACCTTGCTCAATGCAGTATACGCGGAGGAGGCTTGCCTTGACTCTGTGGGGACATGCCAAGGAATTAGAACAGCTCTGTCTGGGCTCCGGGTGTCAGCTCTGTGGCTTTGGGGCACAGAAGGATTTTGTGGGGCTACCTTAAAGGTGTGTAGCCTTGCTACCTTTCCCCCATCTAACTCGCACGGCCTAATAGAATTAAGCACTTTTGAATACTGGGTGTTTGAGAAGGAAATGGGATTCGCGTGCTGGGTTCAAGGACCAAAAAGAAAGTGTCAGCAGGCACAGAGCAAACCCCTGCCTGCGACCCCACCCCCAGCCCCTGCAGAGTGCCGGGGAGCCGCATAGCCTTACAGGCAGAAGAGGTTCAAGGCCAGGGCTCTGCTGTGCCACGGACCTGAGGCTGTAGGGGTCCCTCTCCAGATGCCACCCCCGCAGGGTGAACGTGATGCCACTTGGCACAGTGGCCAGATTGAGATGGCCGGTGGGCCTCCCCAGGACCTGCCACCAGAACAGGTCCTGCCTTCTGGGATCTTCTTCGTGAGGCAGTGTCATCAGATGCCAGGGGCCTCTCTTTCATGAGTTTCTTTTCTCCTGAGACATAAGCAGGAGAGAGGGGGTGTAGCTGCTCCCATTTCACTGCTTTGTCTCATGCCTGCAGAGCGCTGTGCTGGCTGGTCCCACGTCCCCCAGTGGCCATGTCCACGTGCTCACATTCAGTGAGCCCTAAACATTTACGTGGCTTTGGTTTCTCCCTTTCCCCTTCTTTAATTCTTTCTTTCTGTCTGTCTGTCTGTCTTTCCCCTTTCCTCCCTCCCTCTCTGATGTCTGTCCTTCTTTCTAAGAGGGAAAGCAGTATTTGTAAGAAAGATCCTATGTCAGGGCAAACCTGCTTTGCTTTTTAAATTTCAACTCTGAAACTTACATAGTCACAGACAAAACATAAGACACATTCACTGCCCTTGGACAAATTGGTTAATCTCTCCAAGCCTCATTTTCCTTTTCTGGGAATGAGAAACGTTTATTTCCACCCCTGGGCAGTTGGGTGGATGACATGAAGTAACATGTACGGTGCCCAGCCCTCTGTGGGTGTCTGTTTCCTTCCTAGTCCCCCCTGCCCTCCTGTGCTCTCTCTCTGGCCTGATCACCTAGTATATAAATGTCACTAGATTATCTCACCAAGAGCCAGAGCGAGTATTAAAGCCACACTGCATAGATAGTGAGCAGCTGAGAGGTGAAATGGCTCGTCCCAGGGGACGGAACAGAGACCAATACTCACGCCTGGCTGCCATCCTCCTCCTCCTCCAGCACTCAGAAGCAATTGGCTTGTTTTTTATTAATCATGTTTTGCAAGAATATTCTTAGGCTTTCCAACTACTTCTCAGCAGTTGAGTTAAATGTTAATGAAGAGCTTCCAAATATTAAGATTTCAGAATTTAAGCTTAACTTCCTAAAACACCTAGAAATGTAAGCAAGGGCTACACTTGAACAAATCCTTATTCCCACAGGCCCTCCGCCAACAGAGTGACCGAGGGTCCCTTATCTTCTAACAGCTAATCCTCGACGCATCATGCCTTTGTTCATCTTTGGCGAGTTAGTGCCACTCGGTAGAACTAGCTAGTGTGTTCCTGTGGCCGTGTGTCTGCACAGTCACTGAGAGCTCTCCCGCGTGTGTTTTATGCCCCAGGAGAAGACACTGACCTCTCCTCTTCACGCAGCTCTCACAGATATGAGGTTTGAATTATAAAGACACAAAAAGATGAAGACCAAATGGGGGAAAAGGCACACTGAAAATCTTAGAGGCGCTACTCCATCCCCTCATAATAGCTAGAGAAAAACTCAAGTTCCATATCACTACGAGATCAAAGCCTTTGAATAAGTTAAAAGGCAGATTGAACTCATAGCTGAGAAATGAGATACTTGAAATAAAAATTATCCTGAGGCTTAAACATTAGACAGTCTTTCAAAGGGCAGAGTTCTTCATCATGCTCAGCATTTGAGGACAGAAGAGGTTTGTAACTGAGTAACCTTCCTGGGGAAATTCCCTTGGGGGGGCACCGTGCCTCCGTCTGCGGGCCCAGCAGTGCCACGGGCAGCTGCTGTCCCATCGGGATGCCCCCACGTCCTCCGGCAGTCCCAGCCTGAGGCTGGTGGGCCACGGGCAGCCGCTGACCCGTTGGGAACCCCCACATCCGCCGGCGGTCCCGGCCTGAGTCTGGTGGGCCACGGGCAGCCGCTATCCCATCAGGATGCCCCCACGTCCTCCAGCGGTCCCGGCCTGAGTCTGGTGGGCCACGGGCAGCCGCTGTCCCGTCGGGACCCCCACCACCACATCCGCCGGCGGTCCCGGCCTGAGGCTGGTGGGCCACGGGCAGCTGCTGTCCCGTCGGGACCCCCCACCCCCATGTCCTCTGGCGGTCCCGGCCTGAGGCTGGTGGGCCACGGGCAGCTGCTGTCCCGTCGGGACCCCCCACCCCCATGTCCTCTGGCGGTCCCGGCCTGAGGCTGGTGGGCCACAGGCAGCCACTGACCCGTTGGGACGCCCCCACATCCTCCGGCATCCCGGCCTGCGGCTGGTGGGCCATGGGCAGCTGCTGTCCCATCGGGACCCCCCACCCGCATGTCCTCTGGCGGTCCCGGCCTGCGGCTGGTGGGCCACGGCAGTGTGCAGGGGGCGTGGCCTGGGGTTTCCCTCACCGTCTCAGTTCAAACTCCTTTGTCGTAAGCAGAGCTGTTGGGAATGTGAGCTGCCCACACACTGAATGTACACAATAATGTGTTTATGTCACACGCAGACTAATCCTGAATCTCAAAAGGTGAAGGGCAAGCTATGCAGTTTTTTGACAGAATGGTTTGTTTTGTAAATTTAATTCAGGATCTCCCTGTGAATATCAAATTCATCCTTGAAGGGATGGAAGAAGCTGGTTCTATTGCTCTGGAAGAACTCGTCCAAAAAGAAAAGGACCGATTCTTTGCCGGTGTAGACTACATCGTGATTTCAGATAATCTGTGGCTCAGCCGGAGGAAGCCCGCACTCACCTACGGAACCCGAGGGAACAGCTACTTCACTGTGGAGGTATTTGCGGTCGACAGGGCCGCGCGGCAGGCATCTGCGCGGGGATCTTGGTGGGAAAGAGACAGAGCTCTTGGGAGAGAAGAGGTCGTATCTGGATGCATGGTGGGGTCACGGAGGTCCTAGGACTGGGGGAGCCGGCGGAGCTTCCCCGCTGGGCGTGGCTGGGCCTTGTGCGCGACTCTGGAGAGAGGATTCAGAGGAGGTTCGGCTCGTGAACTGATGAAATTCGGCTGGTGAAATGAAAGTCTTCAGCTAAAGTGACATTAAAGATGCATCGGAGCAGGGAAACCAGCCAGGATGGGAATGAACCAAAGGTCCGATTTTAAGGATCTCATTAGATGTTGTCAGCGGACTGGGATGTGGCAAAGGAGCGATCAGATGCCGCACTGGGGCGGCGACCTCACAGGACGGGGTCTCCCCTTGTTCTGGAAGCGGGCGAGCTGGCAGGAAGGGACCGCAGGAGATGCGGGGTTCACTGCTAGGCCGGCTGAGTGCACCATAGCCCCCACCCCACCCTTAGGTCTGGTGAGCAGGCAAAAGATCAGACCCGCAGGGACGGACATTTAGGAGGAGGGAGGGAGTAAATGAACCTGCCGAGTTAGTTCTTGAAGCTCTGCGTGCAGAGGAGGAACGAGCCGTGTGTGTTAAGTTCCAGGGGTGGAGACAGAAAAGGAGTTATTAGAGGGAACTTGAATAGAATCGTCCTTTGGACAAAAAAGGGAAGGGGAGAAAGTTCCTCAAAAACCATGGGAGGAGAATTTTTTTGGAAGGAGGGGCGAGCAGCAGCTGGAGCGGAACGCGGAAGACTGGGCAACACATGGGCAGACGAGTCCTGGCCGGGAGCACCGGCCCCTCGGGTGGGACCGCGCTGGGGGGCTGCGGGGGGCTGAGGCCGGCGTGCGAGGACCCAGGACCCAGTGGGAAGCGAGGACGTGGGCGCGGCAGGTGCTGCAGCCATGTGCCTGCGCAGGAGGGGAAGTGCGACGCCAGGGCGCCCGCCCAGGCCCCCGTGGGGTGAGCGCCCGTCTTCTCTCTGACCTGCCTTACAGGTGAAATGCAGAGATCAGGACTTCCATTCGGGAACCTTCGGTGGTATCCTCAACGAGCCGATGGCCGATCTGGTCGCTCTCCTCGGTAATGTCCCATTTCATCTCCCTTTGTAAGCATCAGCACCTCTCCTGGAACGCGGTTGCGTTTACCTCCGCGTGTCCCTCCTTGCTTGGGTTCTAAGCCAGCTCTGAATACGGGCAGCGCAGAAGAAAACCACGTTCTTAGCTTCCCCTCCCCCCCGGCCGAATGTTCCCTAGGCTTTATGTCCATGGATTTCTTTCCACGGAGTGGCACCCCTCCTCAGTCCACCCCCCCTCCTTTCCCTGGGTGTTGTGACCCATCAGGCCCCGCTCAGGTTGTGCGGAGACCCTTCTGAGGAGCGACCAGGTGAGGTGTGGCGCTAGACACACGGGCACCCTCGGCCTCCTCCTCCTGCCGCTCTGGACCCCAGGGCCCCGAGGCCCCCGAGGCTGCTGGCTGTCCCGCGCCTGCGCCCCGCCGAGCGCCTGCTGTGTGCAAGCACAGCTCGGCGGTGGCTGCGTGTGCTTCTGCGTATGCATCCGCTTTCCCAGAGCCGGTTTGCCCCTGGGGCCTCTGATAGCTCTCGCCCTTGCCAGGCCTGCACAGAACTGAGCGAAGCTGCATCTTTAGGTGCTTGCTTGTGGAAGTGCCTCTCACAGACCCGGCAGGGACACTGCACTTGTATATTCATAATTTAGGGCTCTTTTATTAAAAAGAGGTTCTCAGGTTATGTCAGCTCCACACCCCACAATATGTGGATCTGTCGCCCCTGGCATGATGAGTATGTTGATGAAGGTTTTACAACGTGTGCCTTTTGGGCAGACAAACTACCGAGGACCTTGCCCTCTAGGGGATCAACTAGCAAAGCCTCTTCTTTGTCTGTGTTGGCACAGCTCTGCCTCAGCCCCACCGGCTCCGTGGCACCTGCTCAGCCTGGCCATCCGGACGGAGCTCAGTCAGCCCGCCTGCACGACCCGTTGGGAGGGGCCCTCTGGGTCTTTTCTGTGTTAGAGGTTTCTGCTCCTTCATTCTCCAAATTAGAGAATGGACTCGTCTGTGTGTCTGTCTATGTATCTGCCATCTATCAGTCATCTCTCTTTCTCCATTTCTTCTGTGGCCTTCTAGTCTTTCTAAAACAAAATTGTCAGACAGTGTTTCTAATGCTTGACAATTTCAGACAGGATACAACAAGCCATTTTCTTCCAAACTGTTCACATTGTTCCCAGAGGACTCCGGATAGTATGCAATTTAGTATTTGGGGGGATTAAAAGGTTGATTCTCTATTTTACCAGAACTAATTTTCTCTTCCTTTGGAACAGCATCATGGAATCTCTGCAGGGCATTTTGATTCCCCCAGTCATGATCACGGCCTCCCATCCTTTCAGACTCATGGTTTCATCCAGGGATAGAATCCCGGTCAGCCCACGGATGCTTATCGCTCTGCTAGGATGTCAGATCAGGATCGTGAGCGGAATGAAAAGCACATGGGTTCATTATCTTTAAAATTTGAAACAAATCAAATAATGAGTCCACAGCAGAGTGGTTCTGGATGGTGCCCCCTCTCTGGTTTCCATGTGCTTTGTACGAGCACAGAAGGACCCAGGGTGGGGCTTTGGCACTGGTCAGAGGACACACAGGGATTTCGCTCGCTGTCCCGCTGGGTGCTGGGCGGGACTTCCCGTTCCCTCCCGTGGGGCCCCTGCAGGCGGAGCTGTCACGGGAAGGCTGGTTCTGACCTGGCCTCCTTTGCAGGCTGGCGGGTGCCCTGTACTTCAGACGGGAAACCAGAAATCCAGACCACAGCCCTCCTGCTGCCATGGGACCTTGTGCACATTCCTACCCTCTCTGTCCTTCAAGCTGCTCATGGGTGTGATCCTGATGACCAGTGTGGTCACTAATAGGTCACAAACATTTAAGTGCCAGCTCCGTGTGGCAGTCTCCACTAGGGACTCAAGGGGTGACCGTAAGTTCCCCATTTCAAAGAAACTTGAAATGCAGGGTGTTGGGAGGCTGGAGCCCCTGGGTGAGCCCTGCTCACGCAGGCCCTCAGCTTCTGGGCCCGCCTTTGGCAGACAGCGCCCCCCAGTGGATGGAAAGGGAAGGGAGCATGATGAGGACGTTGCTCTCTGGCCAGGACGAGTGTCCGCCGGCCCTCTCCCGAGCCATTTGGGGAAAACAGGATCTGTGATTTGAAAGGGCTCCAGGGACTGGGGCTGGCAGTGCCTGGAGGAGCCCAGCGAATGGCGAAACCACGCTGCTCAGAACACAGCCCAGTTTGCTGAGGACACTGAAACCCTGCACCCCCACACCCCAGTGGTGCTGTCTAGCAGCACCAGCTGAAAGGACAGAAAAAAGTCACAGCTGAGGATCATGATGTGGACACTGAGCTAGTGTATTTCAGGATTTGTTTTTTCAAACCCACTCTTCTCACTGCTGAGACTACCTGTTGAGCCCACTCAGCCTGCAGCCCAGCCCAGTGCTGCCCTGAGCTGGTCACTGCCTGCCCCTCCCTGTCCCCCTGCTTGCTCCTCCATAGAGACCTCCTCTTGTGGGCCCAAGGAGATCTCTGCCCAGTGGCCTGTCAGCACGACTGCAGACAGGGTTTGTCTCCTGTTCATGTTTGCAGCTCTTGCGTAGTTAATGCCAGCAGTTTGGGGACATACACCAAAGGCAAGACTTTGTGACTGTGGTATTGGTGAGGTTTGCTTTGGGTTGATTTTGGTGAAGGTCATGGAAGGTGGACTGTGAATCACAGACAGCCTGTCCCAGTCACTCAGCACCCAACTTACTTTTTGAATGGATTTTATTAATGGGTTTGAATGGTTCATTTAATACACAATATACTTTATTGGACTAATGAAAGGAATTCATAGCTCAGAACCCGGTAGAGGCAGACACATGCATAGATCCCGAAGTGCATCCCCGAGTGTGGTTACAGACTTCTGGGGGATGCATGGGGGCATCAGGAGCAGCTCTGGGAAGGATGTGGTTGGAGTCTTCCTTTTTCATTTAGCCGCCTTGACATCCAACTTCAGGGTTTGCTGTGATCATCTCAAAGAGCTGGGAAGCTCATTTACCAACTGCACTACTGCCGTCCCTGTAGGTTTTGGTTAGGGTATCTGGCATTACTTGTTTCTACAGAGAGCTAACACCTGTTGGTCCATTCATGTGGGGCCATACTTGTTCCTTAGCCTTGTGTGGTCAGGGATGGTGTCCTCATTGATGAAAAGGTGGGGTCTATGCCTTTTCACATCCCAGCATGCATCCGGAACCTAGAACATAGCAGGTGTCCAGTAACAGGTGTAATTGGTTCTCATGAGCCCTCAGCCCCAAGCTTTGTAATTGTGGACTTTAACAGCAAGATTTGAAAATACAATGCTTTACAGCAGTTCTCTGACATTGTCAGGTTATATTCAAATTAGGAATGTGGAACATATTTTTATGAGGTGTCTTTATTTGAATAAAAGTCCCAGGTAAATTGAGGATGAATTGAGCTGCCCTTTTTCATTGTTTATGTTAATCTAGTTGCTGGTCACATTCCATCTTTAATAAGTACTTCCTCAAGATAGTAGTGTCTCTAAATCTCTGTATCTGCTTCTTTTAGAGGTATTCACTGATAGTTTTTCCCCATTCCTATTGATTCCAAAGCTCTTTCATAAATAACAGACAAGTATACCTGCTTATTCACTATGAAGGCTTTGAGGTCATGATGTGTATCTCATAGACTAGACCTCAAGGGTATTATGCTTCTGATTAAAGATGAGTATTGATTATATGAACATGCTGTGTGGAGGGGGAGACAAGTTGGAGAGGAATGGTGATTCTCAGTTTCTCAGGAATGCATGTATAGCCATATATATTTAAAAATTGTTATAATGAACACATAGTACATTTTAACTCAGTATAAGTCAAAAACTGAAAAAAAAAATCTTGTTTATGACCCGAAAGTTACAGCAGAGACCTTGAATGTATTGCAGGTAAGTCATACCCAAATTAATTTATTTCAGACCCATGTGTTTTCATCCCTCCACTGACAAGGTAGATATTGAATGGGTCAGACCCAGGCTGGCCGTCTCCTTCCCCCGACCATCACCTCTGGATGTGAGTTGCTGTCAGCTGCCCGAGCCCCCGCGGTCCTGCTCCACGGCCAGAGCATCAGCATGTCCTAACTTCTCCCCGGCTTTGTTCCCTGTGTGAGTCCATAGGTAGCCTTGTGGACTCATCTGGCCATATTCTGATTCCTGGAATCTATGACCACGTGGCTCCTCTTACCGAAGAGGAAAGGAACATGTACAAAGCCATAGATCTGGACCTGGAAAAGTACCGGAATAGCAGCCAGGTTAAGAAATTTCTGTTTGACACCAAGGTATGGTCACAAGTTAATGGATAATCTGAAAAGAATGACAATAATAAATTGTATTTTCCCAATGCCTAAGTTACCATGTGCATGTGCTGCTAATCTGCACTTCTTAGAACCGAACGCAAATGCCACGTCTGAGGCAGATTTTCCCTCGAACGGCCGCTGTATTGCCCAGCCCTTACCTGGGGTCTGATGGGCTCTGTCTCTGGCTCCTGACCTTGGGCAGTCGTCACTCAGTTCCCAGCGGTACCTTTCCGAATCAGTTTATTAGACCCTGTCCCATGCCAGCCTTCAGCCGTGAGCTGGGCATCCTGTCTGTTTAAAGACTGAGAATAGTCTGAGGTTATTCCAGCACTAAGACATCCAGTTGTTCACGTTCTTGGGTAAAACCAAGAGCCTTAGGGGCTAATCTGCAAGTCGCTGCATGACTGCCTCAGTGTGGTATGTAGATCAGGAGATTCTTCTCCCCCCTTCTCCCCTCCATCCTCTTCGGAGTGCTTGCCTGCTGCCGTGTTTGGGAGCTGTGGCCAGTTCCCAGGGAAGTGCAGGAGGACAGAGCATGCTGAGCACAGGTGGTGGCGCTCATGGTTAGCAAGTGTGTCTCTTCTCTAAGGACACAGCAAGAAAGAGGAGTGGCTCAAACATCTGCAGAGTTCTTTGAAGCCTTCCGAAAAGTGAAATGCATTTAGTACACAAGCTCTCACTGCGATAATTACAGACAGAAATTTACAATTGAATCCGAGTGTCTGAATGGCCCCCGGGGCCACCTGCTAACTTCATTGCTGGGGTGCTGGGGGCCCCTGTCAGGGAGCTGCTGGGCTGGCAGGGGCAGCCAGAGCTCATGTCCTCAGGGAAAAGCCCACCCAGGCAATCAGTCCAGACACTGCAAAGTAGGCTAATAATGACCTTGTCACAAGACGTGTCACAGATGTTCAGAAATTGGTGATACAGCAATATACAACTCAGTGGAGTTTTAACTGAATATTCTTTTATATAATTATTTTAATTTAGGAGGAAATTCTGATGCACCTGTGGAGGTACCCTTCTCTTTCTATTCATGGGATTGAAGGCGCATCCAACGAGCCTGGAGCTAAGACAGCCATACCTGGCCGAGTTGTGGGAAAATTTTCAATCCGTCTGGTCCCTCATATGGACATGTCTGTGGTGGATAAGCAGGTAGCAAATGCCTCATCCCACCCAGCACTGTCTGCACAGGTCCCTCATTGGCAGGGAAGAGTCCTTATTTCCTGGGTAAAAGGGCCTGGAACAAATGTCAAGAACCCAGTGTAGTTTTTGTTTGGTAAAAGTCTCTTTCATCAATTACATGCAATTACAGTAGTCAGATAAATAGCCGCTTAGAGCAGGAGCCATGGGAATTTTAAAAACGTTAAATGGTAGGTATACAGATGGATGAGTTTCACGTGGATGGAGAAGCGAACTGCTAGCAGCGGGATCCAGCCAGAAAATGCCCAGCCCCAGGGGTGGTCTGCCCATGCCTCAAAGTGGCCACTGTAGGGACAGTGCTATCTGGAAGGGGTTCTCTGTCTAAATCTCAACTGCCATGTGTGCCTCAAGTTGAGCAGAGTAGGCTGAATACGGGAGCTGAGGAGCAGCTCCCGACCCTCTCTGGGCCTGGTCCTCACCCTTGTCTTCTTGGTCAATCACAGTCTCCAGTCCCCTCCCCATCCACCCCTCCTTGCCCCTTCCTCCCTCCCTGGGAGTCCCCGCCCCCTGTACAGTGTATGAACCCCACGAGGGCAGGGCCCCCTTGGTCTTGCTCGCCCCAGTGTCCCAGCACTGAGACAGTTCCTGCCACATGACAGGTGTGCAGTTCATGGCTGTTAAAGGAATGCATGGGAGGCATATTTCAGAGTGTGGATCCTTTCTCGGGAGGACTTCCACAGTAGCAATGCGGGCAGAGCCAGGAGGAGAGAGGACGTACCAGGCGCCTTCACAGCGTGGCTTGGAAATGCTTCCACTTATTTATAAATTTCCAAATTCATGCTGTTCCCAGAATATTCATGAAGGGACTAATAAGCCCAAAAAGGGATATTCAAATTGGGAAGTTGTATGTCCCACAATTACTGAAGTTCATAATCAGCAAACATTAACAGTCAGACACCGTGGTCAGGACAGGTGGGCAGCCCTGGGGCTGGGGAGTCCGACGCTGGGAGAGGTGTGGGCGAAGCCAGTGCCCACACTCAGCTCACTCCAGGTCTTCCGTCAGGAAGAACTAAGGTAAAGCCCAACACCTGAACTTGTCAGGCTGGTATTTCAATCAGTTTCTGGGTGAAAGACTACTAAGTATTTGTTGTCTGAGAGAGTAACCTGAAATTTTCTCTCACAACTGAAAATGTTACCTACAGGTAAAGCAGCATCTTGAATATATATTTTCCGAAAGAAATAGTTCCAACCAGATGGCTGTCTCCATGGTACTAGGACTACACCCGTGGATCACAAATGTCAAAGATAATCAGTATCTTGCAGCAAGAAGAGCCATCAAAACAGGTCAGACTTAAGATATTTCTAGTTGCCAGTTTACAAGGGGACCAAGGTGGGTGGTGCCTGGAGGGGCAGTGGATAAAGTGACATGTGTCAGACTCAGTGTCGACTCTCCTGTTCATGTGGGCTGCATGAGCGTCAACCCCGGGCAGGGCTCTGCACGCACACCAGCTCATGAATCCTCCCAACACCCTTCCCCTTTTCAACTTGAAGAGATTAAATAATTTGCCAAAAGGCATCCAGCTAGAATTGGCACTGCCAGGGTTCAAATTCCCATCTGGAAACCTGAATTGTGGGCAAAATGATGCACATGAAAAAGTCCGATACTTGTGGAAACGATGGCCAACGTATTAAAAAGTCCTTTTAAAGGCACAGCTGAATTTGCATGAAAGGAAAGAAAATTATCTGGGGTTAAAAATAAGGAAGGAGCTAAAGTTTAGTAAGTGAGCAAGGTGACGCCAGGCTGTCCTGCTGTGCTTTGCTCTTCCCGGTTACCAAAACGGCTTGGATTTTGAGGGCTTCAGGCCAACCTTCAGGCCAACCGGAAGCAGGGAGTAGAGAAGGCGACCCTTACATAGAGGCGGAGCCGTCCCAAGGGCCACGCCCACCACCTTTCTATTGTGTAGTCAGCGGGGCAGCAGTGAAAGTAGGGACTTAGGCTGATGGTGCTCTTGCCCAGATGCAGGACCTCTTCCTCACTCAAACTGAAGGCATTTTACAAAACAGCTGATCTCTTCAAGAGGGTCAAGGTCATAAAAGACAGGGAAAGACAAAGAAACTCACAGCCTAGAGGCCTTGAACCAGCAGAGACAAATTGCAGGATGGGATTCTGGATTGGATCCTGGTAGAGAAAAAGGGAAAGATTGGTGAAATTCAAATAAGGTCTGAGTCTGGTTATTATTCCAATATTAATGACCTCTTTGTACAACAGCTAGTTGTACAATAGCTCTTTTACATGTTAACACTAGGGAATGTGGAGGAAGGAATATACATGGCAACTCCATACTATTTCTGCAAGTTTTCTGAAAGTCTAAAATTAGTTCAAAATACAATGTAAAACATACTTGTAAAAAGCAGGCAGTTGTGAAGCAGGCAGCGACAGGTTTCTTCTTGGCGCTGCTGACTGCCTAAGGATGTAAATCGTACGACATCAAAAACTTACCCCAGCCACCAAATTTAATGGGTATAAAAAGAAAAAGAAAGATAAAGCAAGCACTGCATTTGGGAAGACCACTGCAGGCAGTCCTGTCATTATTTCAGTCACATGCCTCCTTTTCCTGTGTTGCAGTGTTTGGAGTGGAGCCCGATATGATCCGGGATGGGTCAACCATACCAGTTGCCAAAATATTCCAGGACGTTATCCAAAAGAGCGTGCTGATGATGCCACTGGGGGCCGTGGATGACGGGGAGCACTCTCAGAATGAGAAAATCAACAGGTGAGCAGGTCCCTGTCGGGGCTGATCCCTCCCCGCGCAAGCCCAGGTCGCTGCGTCGCTGACCTCCCAACGAGCTGCATGCTTCAGATTGAGTTTGTGTCTTCAAATCTTCCTGTTCAAATTGTAGACCGCCCCCCCCCCCCATCATTTGAATGGAAATAACAGTGTTTCTCTTTATCTCTTCTTTTGTCAGGTGGAACTACATAGAAGGATCCAAATTATTTGCTGCCTTTTTCATGGAAATGGCGAAGCTGCATTAATAATGACAGGACCCTGACCGCCTAGGTAAGACGGCACCGCTGACCAGGAATAGAATCTAACCACAAGAGAATTTTGGTCCACCAAACGATGACTTCCCTCCCATTTAAAATGTCTGTGGACATTTGGGTCAATAATACAGTATTGTAGAGGCACAGACATTGGAACTAGTCCCAAGACTATGTCGCACGCCTTCGGAAAGTCAGTTACTGCCGCCAACCCCATGTCCCTGCTTCGAGCAGCGGCGCCCCAGGCTGGGCTCCCCCTCCAGCACAGGCAGCTCCTTGACGAGACTCCTCTGTGCGGTCCGATCAGCGTGACCCTCTGGTTTGCTTCTAGGTCCTGACGTGGCCCTGACACCTCATCTCTCCATCTGGTGACTGTCAGGATTCACACCACCTGTGCTTTTATCACACATTCCTTTTATCTGAGGAATAAAAATATTGGTCTCCTCTGTCAGTGCCCACGGCGTAAAAGGTTGCTAAAGCCTCACACTATGTGAACCTCTGCTTCCCCTTCATTTATATTTCCTGCTTCTTGAGGAGGTCTGAAATGGAAATGGTCCATATTCCAAACTTTAAGCCATTGGTATTACTTGTGTGAAGATAAGGACTTTTTATTCCGAGCCTCTTTACCTTTGTTGTGATTGTTGCCGACCAACCGCCCCTGCCTCCTGTTTTTTCTCCCAAGCCCCCCACTGAAGGCCTCTCTCCCCAGCAACATCTGCCTGCATGTGCGTCCCCACAGCAAAATCAATCCTGGTAGTTTTCTCCCACCCCTCTGGAATATTCCCCAGCGACTACATCTAAATTGCTCAAAGCTTTTAATAGCATCCATTTTAGATGGAGAACTAATCAGCCCTGACACCAGTAACACATTCTAAATTTAAAGCCATCAGCTAATGTTACATTCATTAATCATTTTAGTTAACCATCTTGTTTGGCCTGATTGAATTTGATGGTGTAAACAAAAAATAGAATGTGATTTTTCTACAACTGATTGTATGTAAACAAATCAGTTCAGTCTTTATAAATTCATTATTTAAATCACGTGAATGGAGAAGAGTTTAAGGGTTCATTAAAAATGTTTCTTTTCATGATTCCAAATAAAAAGCAGAGAGTAACACATTCCATTCTCAGGTTCCTGAAATACCAGTCTTAAAACTTGGAGTGTCACATCCAAAATGGCTGGGACACATGGCCAGTGATCCAGCTCACCTGGACTCTCATCTCAGAAATGGGGCCCGGCCGAGGTGCCAGCCTCGTGGGGCGTCCAGGAACACTGCACGCTTTTATCTGAGGCTGCTCTCGCCGCTGGAGGAGGTGGGCCGAGGACTTGCCCTGGGCCTCTCCTCAGGGGCATCCAGCCCTTGGTGTTGGCCGGATGCCGGGGGCCCGGCCCAGCCCCCTCTTCTGAGAACCCGACGCCTGATCTTCCAGCCTATTTCCTGTCTGAAACTCAGCCCATCCAGAACAGAACTGTTCACCCACCCTTCCAAACTTGTTTTACCTCCGGAGTTTCCTGCCTTGACAAATTGGAATCCTCAATCTTTGACACTTCCCTCTTTTTTGAATCCAATTCAATGTCAAGATCTGGGGACTCCTCTTCTCAAAAGCCACCACTTGCTTCCATTTCCACAACCACCTCCATAGCCTGTAAGCTAATTCTTCTGTCACTTTGGCTGGGTTATTGCCAAAGCCCCTTCCTCTTTGCTTACACAGCAGCCCTTTCCAATGTATGCGTCACTCTGTAGCACGCGCATCCTTCCTGCCTCCCTTCAAGGCCGGATCGGCCCTGTGGCTTTAGGGTGACGTCCAGCATCACAGAGGGGTTTGCAGGACGGGCTGCTCTGCTCTCTGCTTAGCCGTCTGCTCCACTGATACCCTCTCCTCATGCTTCCAGTTTCTCAAACAGATCTGAACAGCCCGGAACCTTCTCTGGGCCTTTCCCATCCTGGACATCACGTGTTCGCTTGGTCTGGCTGATCCCCTCACAGACTCCACATTCTTCTTCAGATCTCAGCTTGGTGGTACTTTTTCAGGAAAGCCTTCTTGGATGCCCTCGAGTGAGTTAGGTGCCCCTCTGTCCATCACAGCCTGCAAGGTCCCATTGTAGCATTTATTATACTTGCATTTAAGTACGTATTTCTACAGTTCAGCAACTACCAGACCGTCTGCCCCACTGCAAATCCCTTGAGGACAGAGGCCATGTCTCTTGTTTATTGTGGTGTCTCCAAAGTTCCAGGCATGTTGTATGTCTTCAGGAAACATACATGTGATAAATTAATGGAGATCTCAACTCTTGTATGATCCCTCTCCATGAGGCCACAGATATCCGTAATTTGCACACATCTCTCCTAGTAAACTGTAAGCTCCAGGGCATCCTATCCCACTTCCAACTCATCACTGTACCTCAGGGCCCCTGCACACAGTGGAGGCTCAGTATTGCTTGCTAAGACCTTCCTTTGGATTCTGTGGCTGCATTTTTTGGGTCTATCCCAAAAGTCTATCCCTTCCTAGACTTGCTGTCCCCTGCATGGATTCTACCTTCATACTCTTCTCCTCATGACATTCCTACTTGAAGCCACATTGGGAGCAGCTGGTACTGGGAGAAAGCACATAAAACAAGTCACGCCAAGGTGCCACTGATGGGTGAAGGCACATGTACCCTCCCAGGCAGCACAGGGGTCATGCCTTAATTCAGGGACATCACAAGCTGCACCAGGCTCTGTCGTTGTGTCATGTGGCCCTCATGATGTCCTAAGCATTTCTGAATCGGATGTCAGCATTTCAAAATCAGCAGAGTTCACACCAATGATTCCTCTTGAGCAGCCACACAGTTGGGCAATACCAATCTGCCATTTCTGTAGGCGACAAGTGGCTGAGCTGAGAGGTTGTGCTCAGCACAGCGCCTGGCCCATAACATGTACACAACATATTTCCTGGAAGGGGAATAAAAAGGAATCTCATGAAAGAAGAAGGTAATATTATTTTATTTGGCTTCTCACTTCTGCTAGTAGCTACTTTCACTCAGAAAACAAGTGCCTGAAGAAATACCATTTCATGATAGGGCCACATGACTTTCAAACACTGTGTTATTTTAACTACCTAGTTTTAAATGTTTTCAATGTCATCTAGCTATTATTTTTTAATGTCATTTTGCATTTCAGGTGTGAATATTAATTGAACATGTAATAGCCAAAGAATTAAATAATGATTTGAGGCCTGGGTTATATAAGATGAAATATAATATTTGTTTCTGCAATAATGTACATATGGGTAGATCTAGCGTAGCTAGGGTATTGATCTGTAATATGACAGCCTTTTATGACAAGCAGCAAAACTTAAGCCAAGGCCTAATACTGCTCATACTATTTCGGTTCCTCCACCGACCGACTGCGTCACACCTACACTCTATTTTTGGAGTACTTGACAAGTAAGAAAGAGAGTTCTTCCTCTGTACTTCATCGAAAAGAACTCTCCTCTCCAGGAAGTTAGCTCTGAGAGGCAGAGGCTGGGTTGGTTGTATTTTTTTATACTTTGCTCAGCTGTCCAAAGGCTCAATCAATTGATGAAGTACAAAGAAATACAGGAGATTTTCTGAAGCAAAATAATGTATTCTTTTTCCCCCAGCGTACTGTGGAAAAGAATGGATGGTAGGTATAAAGACTATGACTTCTTAACAATTGTTACAAGTAAATAAATGCTTCTGAGCATTTTATGTGAAAAATTTTACTTAAAAACATTATTCTAGGGTAATTTATTCCAAATGAAAAAAGATGTCAGAGAAATTATGCCTTTGACTATAATAGAAAATATGAAGTTTTAAAATTGTCTCACCTCCCACAATGAAATTCACCAAAACAACATTCAAAAAGAGCATAGATTTAAAATTCTAGTGTGGATGGTTAAGTGTTCCTAGCATAGTCTCACTATTATTGTAGGTAGGCATGTAAATGTAATGACAGAAAATGTTAATTTAAAGGAAATTAAAACTTTAAATGATACTGTTAAAGTAGATTAGTCATCAAAACAATTAGTTACCAACAATGACCAATGCTTCCTTTCAATATTTAAGTAGTTATAATCAAATAAAGGAGGCTGTCTAACATTTGAAACCCCACTTGGAGAACCGGAAGGCAGAGTTCTTGCTAGTAGGGGATGGAGGTTCTGGGCAGGAGAGAGTCCCAGAGGGCAAGTGCGACTTCAGCACGCTCCTTCCAAATGTCTGGATGAGGCGGGTTCAAGCCTCCCAGCTGAGGCTGAGGGAACCGAGTGAGGTTTCTTCTGCTACTGTGATGGGAGATGAAGTGCGGAGTATGAATACAGCCAAAATAACCGACTGTTAGCAACATCAAGCCAGCTCTTCAGAGGAACATAACTGAATTCAGAATCTCTACAATATGCATACCCAGGCAGAGCTCCTGAGCTGGTGATCACTTAGAAATGGCAGTGTACACTAGAGTAATTTATTCACTGCTCTTGGCCTTGGAAGAGAAGATTCTGGCTTAAATTCCTGACTAAAGGAGCGACAGTACTGCTCTCAGACTTTGCTCCACATTAGAATACCTGAGCACTGTAAAAAGTACTGATTCCTGGGTTCCTCTCCCCCTGCCCCCAACTTTCTGATTTACTTGTGATTGGGTATGATGTTGGCATTGAGCCTTTTAAATGTTCCTGAGGTGATTCTAATGTCCAGCAGCTTGGAAACCACTTGCAAAGTGGTGCAGGCATGTTGAATGGGCTCCAGCTCAAGTTCAGAGTCCAGATTTTGCCAGCTGAGTAATCTTAGGCAAGATATGCCATCTCTCTGAGCCCTTGTTTCCTTAGCTGTAAGGTGGGTAATGAAAGCATCTTTTTGCAGGGCACTGGCAAGAAACAGTATATGTAAAACACTTACCATGGTGCCTCACAGAGTAGACACCCCACATCTGCTATTATTTATTTTTTGTTGTTTTAATTTTCTGTAAATTTTTTTCCATTTATAAATAAGAAATATTGTACGATTCGTCATTTCTTAAAGAGGAGTAATTAGGAATCTACATATTTGTGCTGCTGGGTTACCTCATAACCCAGTTCCAAACTGGGATATTCCTTGCTGCGCAGCTGAGGTCTCTTGCTAGGAAATGTCCAATTATGGGAAGCAGGTCCTCCTGGCAGTGAGGACGGAGGTCACAATTCATCCTTTGTTGGTACCACTACATCTTAAATCTCCACGGAGAGTGCTGGATGTCACATTTACCCTGTACTTCCTTCTATCTCACTGATTGAATGTATTAAGTAATCAGATTTATAAGGATACAATCAATCATACTCCATTGCCATATGAAGCTGTTGTCTCCCTATGAAGCATCCATTCTCCCCTTGGTTCCTAATTTTTGTATTTGTTCATGTGTCTACTCCTTTCCCACTCAGCCATGTGCTACAGGGAAGGTTGGGCTCCCCGAGATCCAGGTGGGCCTTCGATGTCTAAGGGTGTAGGATGGGCCTCCGAGTCAATTCTTCTATGAGTTGTGAGAGCATTTTGCTGCTGGGGCCTATGGGAAAAGTTTCTTTTCTCCTAAGGGGAAAGGAAAAGGAGCTCTCTAGTTCTTGGGACATTTTTTTCTGCCCAAATCTGATGCCTGTGATCACTTTAGCCTGAAGTTTAATCTGATATTGAGAACTGAGGAGCAGGGAAGAAAAAATACAGGTCCTTGGTACCCACAGTCAGCTACTGAATCCACCAGTGCTGAAGGCTCCTCTACGTCTGGACTCCAAGGCCTGTGAGCCAACGAGTCTCACCTGTCCTGTCGGTGGCAGTCGGGTTTTTGATACTGCAGCTGCAAGCCTCCTCAAACAGATGCAGTCACTTCGCATTCGGCATCATTTCAAAGCAGTGGCACATTTTTAATTTGTGTAACTTTCTAGTTTAAAAATTGGATGTTTTTACACTAAGCATCTTGTTTATGAAGTCTTTAAAATAGATCATTAATATTATCATTTCAATTTTACTGATAAGAAAACTGAGGTTCAGAAAGTTTGGGTAACAGAGCAGTAAATGAAACTGGAAAAAGAAATGGTGTCTGTCTGACTCGCGGTCTGGTGTTGTCTACAGACACAGCCACTGACGCCCTTCACCAGGTATTTTCATTTCTCCTGAGCACATGCCAGGATGGAACTTCTGATACCTTTGAAGTTAGGTGTGGCTATGTGACTTCCCTTAGCCAATGAAATGCAAACAGATGAGAAATATTTCACTTCTGGGCTGAAGCTTTCAGAACCGGCATGAGATTCATGCTCTCCCCCTAACCCAGGAAGTGGAGATTCCGTGAGTCTGGGTCCCGCAGAGGTAAGTCATGGAGCAGTGTCCAGCAATATTTGTGATGAACTTGTAGTGGGAATAAGAAAACACATTTTTTGTAAAACGCTGAGATTAAGGATGGTTGTTAATGCAACATAGCTTAGCCTTTCCTGACTGGTGCACTCATAGAGCTAAAGAGGCTATTCCACTTTCTCTGTTTTTAAACTACAATAGTTTAATTCAGTTCCATTCTGAAATTTTATGCAGGAATAGCAAATTAATTAGCCAATTAGTCATGAAACTTGCATAGCTTTCATTAAAACAGGTTTCATATTTGGACTAACTAAACTCTAACCCCTGATGGTTCTCTCTGACGTAAGGCGAGCGATCTCTGTGTTCTCCAGTGCTGCCCTGACGTGGAGAACATGCCCTTAGGGTGCGGGCCTCGTGCCTGTCTGCGGCATCTCCCTCTTCCTGGGGCCACCTCTAGATGCCAGCCTCAGACGGGTAGGAGCAGTGCACAAGTGAGAGTAAGTCTGGGACTTCAGATGGAAACAGTCACCAAAGTCACTCAATACGGGCAGATCAGAGCACAGGATGCCACTTCTTTGAGCTTCATTTTTCTCATCTGTAAAATGGAAATAATATCCCTATTCAGAAAAGTTATAAGAATTATATGAAATAATGCATTTAAAGTTTGTAGCAGTGCCTATAGAACTGTTGATCTATTTTAATTTCTTTTGGGCATTCTCTTAATTTTTTGACATTGTAAAGAGCTTATTATTCACTATCTAATGGGACAAAACACATAGAACCAGAAAAAGATGGAACTCTATCAATTGCGTTATTTCCCCAAATGTAATAGGGTATACATTTTTTGGTTATGAAGTTTGAAAACCTGTGCTCTGAGTTTTTCCTTTATAACTTGCTTAGATTACAACTATGGTAGACTTGGTAATAATATTTCTGCATCATTCACATCGCTTTCTGGTTCAAGAAAACCTGACTTAAACAGTAAAGGGCCTTTTTCCTGGCTAATGCAGCTGGGAATTCCAAGCAGGGCTGGCTTTGTCTGAGTTTTGGCCTGGGCTCCGTCACTAACAGGTCTTTGCCTTCACCGGGCATCTGTGCAACCACCCACGAGTCAAACATGACCGAGTCAGGACACCTTGCTCTGCATTTCACCCTTAGAATCAGAAAACTAGTCCTTAATCAGACCAGCGGCAGCTCCCAACTGGGAACGAGGTATCCTTGAGTTGCTGACGGTGTTGCTGTGTAACGGAGTAGACCTGGCTCTCTGCTGACTGAGCAGCAATGACTGTCCCATGTATTTACTTTTTCTAAGGAAGAGCAGTTTAAAACTAAACATGATGAAGACAGTAATGTATCAATTTGGATTAGGAAATTTGAGTTCTTCATAATGCTTAATATATTTTAATTTTTTATGATTGAAGTATTATGATGAATTAAGAAAATTTGCATGGTTCACACCATCTCTCTACCAGTTACGTGTGGTTGTTGTCTTTGCTTAAGATTCTTCCTCTGCGAAGTAACACATACCCACTGGCTCCCTCTCCCTTGCTGGCACTGCTGATGGGCAGGGCCGCTGCTGAGAAGGAAGGACCAAAGAGCTGGAGAGGGAGGGCAGTACGCATAGTACCCTCCCATAAAGCCCCACTCTTGAAACTGTGTGAGAATATTTTATTTTCAAAACTATGCCGTTATCATCAGGTTCATCTGTGGCAAAGAAAGAACTATAACCTAGATGTTCCTAATTTGAGGCAGAGAGGCATCTGCAGAGAATTCTCAAAACAAGGTTCCCCTGCCCCCACCCCTTGGCAATGGCTCCGGCGCTGGTTCAGGACAGCTGTGGAAGCATTTGCGAGGGCAGATTATTCCATGTAAAAACATAATGAAGAAATTTATTCATATTAGTTGTAAAAAATCCTCATCTCTAGGAGCAGTCTAAGACCATGGTGGGGGAAGGCCTAAGCTGTACAGAGAAAGATAAACGGTGCTTTGAGGAAACTTGAGTTAAGATTACAAAACATCAGTCGATGCAGAGAGCAGTTTGAAGACAGTGGGCGGGGCGACTCCATTACAAAGAAAAGTGTTAGGAATGGGCGTGTCAGCACTGGCAGAGGGTCCAACGGAAGGGGCAGATTTTGAGCAAGCTACCCCATGGGCTCCACGATTCATTCCCACAGGAACATCCTATACTTGGCTGGTCCACACCTCAGCCCAGAAAAGTTGCTTCGCCTGATCTCCATCCCTCCAAATGTTAGACAGGAGTTAAAGCAACCTTACAAAAATAAACTCAAAATTTTTGTCCTGTGGCTACATGAAGGTGTGGGGAGAAATAAATTTTCAGCAAGACCCAAGTTTATTTATATATATACATAGAAATTATACATATTATATAAATAATGGGGCTTAATGTTATATACATGTATTAATGTATATACATGTAAAATATATACATAATCAAGTATTCCTACCTTCTGCGTTTTTTTTCTGCAGCATTGCATGACACAGCAGGTAAACTTAATTCACCAAAGCTATCATTGTTATTACCTAAGGGAACAAAGACTTTTAATGAAAGTAACAACATGAGACACTGTTACCGTGATTTAGGATTTAGAACCTCTTCTATTAATAGAATTTTAAAAGAAAAGAACTTTTATCAGAAATGATTCATTTTACGCATGAGGAAAATGAGGTCAGATTGACTTCCTTAAGGTCACAGTACAATGTAAAGGTCCGGCTTCAGCAAAATAATGGATGATGGAACTGAATAATAAACTCAAGATTTTATTTCACTGCTCAGAGAATGAAGATTAAATGTTAACCCCAAACCCCAAGGTAAGAAACGTAGCAAGATCAATCACCCAACCAACAGAAGGCCTAACCTTTACGGACAACTGTGCCAGCTACTGTGGCTATAGTCATTACCGAGAAATTTATATTGTCATAGAAGACTAACGTTGTTGAAATAATGTTAGAACTATGTATATAAGTATTACATTTTCAGGTAAATTCTAAGTAAAAAGCAAGTGAATTCTTTGAAGACAGAATCTAATTTTACTCATCGTTCACTCAGTAGGCACCCAGTAAATGTGGGTTAATCAATACATACAACATTGACAGGCTGGTCACCTGCTGTGTGGAAATGATTTCTCACCCATTTCTCTGGAACTTCTGTTTAAACTAAAGTTAAGTCAGCATAGTAGATTGCAAAAGGTTGACTCTGGAGTTTGAAAGGCGTTCCACCTTTACTCGCTGTGTTGTCTTGGAATGGCTACTGTTCTAAAATGCACGTGGATGACACACATGAGAATTCATGTGGGTACAATTGAGAACCTGACCAGGTTACATTTTATGAACAAGCACTCTATAAAACTCTGAAATTATTAAAAAATGTTATCTGAATATTCTGATTTTTAAAATAGAATTGGGCTGGCATTGGCCAAAGACGATTTGGCTTAGAAAGCCTCGCCATTATTATTATAAGGCCATAATTAAAAAATCCCACTTACGTAAAAATATCTTTCTAACTACGAATCTGATGACAGACTTCCCTATGCCTAAACAGGGTCAAGCCCTTAGCAAGCCGGTATCTTCACGATCCGACCCCAAAGCCATCGCTGCCCATCTCTACACACAGCGCTCGGCTCCCTGCACTTTTCAAGCTGTGGTCTTCCCCGATTTTGCGTTTCCGAAGGGCTCTAACTTGAGGTTCGCGGAGGTTCTTGCACAGGGGCGGGAGGCGGCTAGACAGTCCCGGGGCCGCGCCGTTAGCGTTTATGACCAAAGGCCGTGCGAGAGCGCTGCAGACGCCCAGACGTTTTCAGCCAAACTGACGAACAGCCACTCACAGCCTGTTCGCTTCCCGGCTACCGTCAGGATCGGCTCGTGGCTCCTTGAGGTCTGAGACCTCAAGGGCCCCTTCTGGGGTCACTGGGAAGATGTTTTCTCATGATCTGGGGATGTGGACGCTCACGGCGGGGCAGAAGAGGCTCCTTCAGAAGACGGAACTACTTCCGCCCGGGGAAGCCGAAGGGCGGCCGCCGCCCAGCGCTAGCCGCAGCGGCCCCCGCCTCGCCTTCGGGTGCTTTGCGAGGGCGGGCGGAGGGGGCAAGTAAGGCGGGAGGGGGAAGGAAGGAGGCGGGACCGTCCGCGAGGTTCCCTCTCGGGGAACCTCTGCAAATCCCAGGTGGCCCTCCGGGTCACACGCCAACAGCTCGCCAGCCTGACGCCCGTCGGCCCGTATTCAGATCGACTCCTTCGGCTTTCCGTTCTCCTCTCTCCGGGGCGGGACTTCCTGTTTTCTCTCTGACGCACTTCCGGGAAGAGCTGCTGGACTTAAAACAAGAGGGTGCCCGGGTCTGCCGACATCTCAGGGTGGAAAAGGGGAACTCGACGTGGGTTTTATTAAGCCAGTTCCGAGATCCTGATTTTCTGCTTTTGGTGTCCGGCGCTCGGTCCACGGCAGACACGTCTTGGGAAAGGCCGGAAGTCGTTCAAGGGAGCGACAGGAAGTCCCGCCTTTTCCTCCCAGAGGGAAGACGGTGAGCCGGAGGAGTCAGTCAGAGGGGCGAGCAGGGGCGATCCGTCGGCGAACAGGTAAGTTATTCTCTGGCCGGGGCGGGGGTTTGGGGGCGGGGACCGTCCGGCGTCAGCGCGGGGCCTGGGGGCGGTGGCCTGAGGGCCCGGGCCCGTGCGGCTGGGCGCCGTGAACCCCGCCAGGCCCTTCGCTCTTCCTCGCCCCCCCCCCGCCTCCGCCCCTCCCGCTCGCCGGTCCCTCCCGACGCCGCCCAGCCTGCGACACACGCCCGCCGCTCGCCCGCGGGCCGGGCTGTCCACGCTGCTGGCGCCCCTCCGCGCGGCAGGCGCTCCTTTGCCGTTCGCTGTCCGCGGATGAAACGCGCGCTGAGGCGCGGAGCCGCCTGCGTCGCGACAGAGTCTGGGCGGTGGTTCCTTAACCGCCCGCCCACTCCGGTCACCCCGGAGGCGCAGACGCGCCGCCGCCTCCCGCGGCTCCTCCCGTTCTGGACCCCGGGCGCACGGAGGCCGCGGGTGGATGGCGTCGGCCGCCCCGGGTCACCGCTCAGCGGCTGCAGAGCTTCGCGGACGGCAGCCCCGGAGACACCCAGCCCTTCCCAGCCCGCGGGCACGCCCCGAGCGCCGCCCGCCCTGGAGACGCGCGCGGCGGAGGTGTTCCGGGGCTGCTGACCCCTGTCGCCGCGCGGAGCTTCGAATAGCCCAGCTGTTTGGGGGGCTCTGGAATAGAACATCTTGGCAGGGTTGGCATTCGTGGGCACACATGGAGTATGTGTTTTTAGGTCACCGTAGCCCTACTCGTGGCTGAATCGCTGCTCCGCAGCCTTGGCTGGCGCACTGGTCACAGTGTGCGCCTGTTTTGCAGTCCGGGGTTGTCCAGCTGACACCGCGTAGGAAAGGGCGCTAACGCGTATTGATTCGAACGTCATTAGGGGAGCTCGTTAGACAAATGCCGTGTATGCCATTTAGCACCGCAGCCTTGTAGAGCAGGAATTGTCCCCTGTTTGCCTCATGAAACCCAGATTAAATAATTTGAGCGATATCAACGTCAGGATTTAGATTTCAAGTGTTATTCATTCTTTTTCAAGTTTGCTACATGCAGAATTACAACTCCTACTAGCATGTCTGAGATACATTAAGGCTGGGCTCTTTACAGCTATGTGTTCCTGCATGCCAGTGAAAGCCAGGTGTGATTACTGCTGCTAACAGTTTCTACTGGCACCTTATAAAAACAACAACTTTGTTTTGGAATAATTTCAGATTAAAAGAAAAGCCGCAAGATAGGACAGAGGGTTGTACTGGTACTCGGCAAAGCCAAGTGTCTCCACTTGGTCAAACACTGGCCCCTCCTCCATGCCAGACACCAGCTTAGGTCCTGCAGGTAGTAACATACTGCCCTAGAGGATTCCAGGATTTGGTTGAGAAGAGAGAGACATAATGCCTTTTGCTAAGTGCTGACATGGAGTTATGGGAGCACAGACTGCCTGGGAAGGACTGATGAGAGCACGTAGGGTGCAGTAGTTGAGTTCTGTCTGAAGGATTGGTGGGTATTCATTTGATTGGTGGGATGTTTCTCTCAACATTTATTTTGATTAGGTTCAGTGGAGGAGGACTAACCTTTACAAAAGGCATTCTTCTAACTTGATTTTTCTTTCTCCCTCTGACATCTCCTTGAAAAATAAATTTGTATCACAGGTTGTGAGAAGAATCCCAGTTTCTAAATCCCCGAGTAGAAGAAATTAAGCTGTTACTTAGATAGTAAATGGAAATACCTAGATCTAAACATTTAAAAATTCTTTTTCATACTTGTTAAGTACTTCTTGTGGTCTGAGCACAGGTCTGAACTGTAAACTGGTGTGTTAGGACCCCACACTGGGGACCGTTCAGTGAGTGTCTCAGGCACCTTGGGCTGCTGTAACAGAACACCACTGCCTGGGTGGCTAAAACAACGGACGTGTATTTCTTACAGTTCTGGGGGTTGAGAAGTCCAGTGTCAGGTGCTGGCTCCTGACGCGGGCTGTTGCCGGCCTGGAGATGGCCACCTTCTTGCTGCGTTCTCCCATGGCAGAGAGAAGAGAAACTGGTCTCTCTCCCTCTCCTTGTAAGGACACTGATAGAATCTTGGGGGCCCCACCCTCATGACCTTATATAAACCTGATTGGCTCCCTAAGGTCCCACCTTCAGACACCGTCACGTTGGGGATTAGGGCTTCAGCGTAGAAACTTTGGGGAGACACAGTATACACTCTGTTGTGGATGGCTTTCTTAGAATTTTTGTTATTCTGTGTAATTCCTCCAAAATATACTTGATATAGAAGTAAATTGGGAACTGTAAATTTAGTGTTTATATGACTTTTAAAGTAAATCCAATTTGATTTAAAATAATATTTTAGATATATTAAATATGATTCAGAGACCAGTTGATGAAAAGAAATTTCAATTGTTTCATGTTGATTAAAGAGAGAAATAAGTGCTGAAATACTTTGGTGCTCTTTTTGGGCCTTGCACGAATGCAGTCCCCCAGAGAGTTGTCGGAATAGGGTATAAGGACGGTGGCAACGATCTGTTCCAGTTCTCTCACTGTCTTTGATAAGGGCGCTTCAAGAGTCCCACGGAAGTCGGTGACTGATCCCGCTCAGAGATTAGTGGCAGAACAAGGGTCAGACCCAGGCTTCCTGGTTTACAGGCCAGTCTTTCTGCTCCATCGTCGGTGCTTCTCAAACTTTAAGTGCACTGGACTCACCTGGGGAACTTGTGAAAATCCGGATGCTGGGCATCACCCAGAGGCTCTGATTCAGCGTGTCTGGGCTGGAACTGAGAATTTGCATTTCTGACAAGTTCTTTGGTGATGCTGAAGCTGCCCCGACTCTGAGGCCTCACTTGGAGAATTCTGGCTGTGCGTGATGTTGCCTTTGAGCTCTTAAGAGGAGAGTAACTAAACCTCCATCTATTTATACCAGTCTTTTTCCTCTGGTAATCAGAGAATTGAATTCTTTTTTAATTTTTTTATTTTGGTATCATTAATCTACAATTACATGAAGGACATTATGTTTACTAGGCTCCCCCCTTCACCAAGTCCCCCCCCATACCCCTTCACAGTCACTGTCCATCTGCGTAGTAAGATGCTGTAGAATCACTACTTGTCTTCTCTGTGTTGCACAGCCCTCCCCGTGTCCCCCACCCCACACTATACATGCTAATCGTAATGCCCCCTTTCTTTTTTCCCGCCCTTCTCCCTCCCTTCCCACCCGTCCTCCCCAGTCCCTTTCCCTTTGGTAACTGTTAGTCCATTCTTGGGTTCTGAGAAAAGAATCGAATTCTTTAATTTTGTGTTACAAAGAGTAATGCATGACTAACATAATAAGATGTAAAAAAGAACTAGAAATAGATATTTATCAGAGTTATTTTGGCATTTTCAAGGAAAATTTTTTGGAGGTAATTGTTGAGGTCAGACCACTTACTGTGAAGGGGGTACGTTGAGCTGTAGGGAAGAAAGACCCTGTCTCCCCAACATTCACACTACAAGGGCATCCAGGATGATTGCTAGATTGTATGGGGGTGAAAAACCACCTCCCCTGTGTTTCTCTGTGCTCTTCTCTTGTGTTTCACACGTTCCTTTCTTACATATCAAATCTTACCTGGTCCTAACAAGTTACATGCCTACCGTAGAGGTTAAATAAATATAAGTTCAATTGAATTAAAAAAGAAGCAAGGGAGAAAATAAGGTCTGTCATTTATCTGGAGAGACTTCAGTGCCCTAGAAAAGTTACTCTGCTTTCTAATTATCCCAATCACAGGTTTTTATTGAATAATTACAGTTTATTCCAGTAAACTATATTTGCAATTATTGGGATTTTTAGCACAATAATTGGAGGAGGTAGCATATTTGTCTGTTATAATTGATGAGTGGTTCCCCCACACCTTTTTATCATTCATCTGAAATGATTTTTAAGACCTTTTTATTGAAAATAGTTTTAGAATTAGAAGAAAATTACAAAAAAAATCCATAGAGGTCCTGTATACAGTACCTTTGTCAATGTCTTATGTAACCACAGTGCAGTTATATTAAAGCCAGCCGGTTGATAAAATTAATCTAAAGACTTCGAGTTTCACCACTGATGGCCTTTTTCTGGTCCAGGCTCCAGTCCAGTATCCCGCTCTGCATTTTGTTAGCGTACCTCCTTAATTGCTTCCAAACGGTGACAGTGCCTTCTAAATGTCCTCATCTTTCATGACCTTGGTACCTTTAAAGAAGGCTGGTCAGTTGCTCTACAGCGTGTCCCTCGGTTTGGATTTGTCTGATGTTCTCTCATGACAAGGTTGAGGGCGAAACCTTTTTTGGCAAGAACACCACCGTGGTGCGCTCTTCTCAGTGCGTCACGCTGTAGGTGTGGTCTCAGACGGTCAAGTTGTAGGGATGTTAACTTTGCTGTCCTGGTTGACATCGTTCTGTGCTCTAAAGTCAAATATTTTTCCTTTGTAATTCATAACCTTTGTAACTACTGATTTTGGTACAAAAGTTTAGAAGAAATAAAAATAATGTTAGAGTCTTTTGAGCCTGACCCTGACTGTGAGGTGTTGTTTATTTTGGGAGGCCTTGTTACTATCTGTTAGACCCAAACATGGGAGGGAAGGGTAAAAGTGTGGGCTGTCGGGAGGAAGGTATTTGCTAGAGAACTTGAGCTTGATCTCCGTCAGTCCTGGTCCTGAGCTGGCGGCGGTGGAAGCTCTTTGTCCCAGCATTTCTGCTGTGGTTCTGCAGCCTGTCTCACATTTGTCTTCCTGTGTATGAGTTTTCACAACTGCTCTGCATTTCTTAATATTCTCCCTAGAGCATTTTTGTAGAAGATAGATACATTTCAGTTCATCAGAAGGCAGTGCTCTAAATATCCTACTGTTTATCCACTTTCAAGTCCAGAGAGCTGGGTGTGTGTTCTCTGTGTAACCATGCTGATGAAATGCTGGATGGCGTACATAAATACACGTATAAATTGCATTTTCAAAAACACATGTGCCTTTATTATCCCAAACCGAGTAAGTTGGAAGATATATATATCTGGTGTTTCTCCCCGCAAAGCTCCTAAGCTCCTTGGAGGCAGGGAATAGTTCCCTTTTTGTTTACCAGTGGCTTGCTTGATACCAGGTACATACAAGGCACTCTCTCAATAAATATTTATGAATAAATGAATATTATATGTGCATTTTGTTAACTGCTTTTACAAGTTACCAGAATACTGTGAGCATCTTTCACATTAACAGAGCTTTATAATCCGCGAGGTATCCCAGTGTGTGGACGTGCCCCAGCAGGATATGCCGGCGTGGGGGCGTGCCACCCACAGCATCGGCATCTTTAACGCATCCTTCATTGTTGGAAAAGAGGTCGTTTCCAATTTTTTCTATTATAAAGAGCTCCATCGTGAATATCCTTAAACACATATTTTCTCCATTTCTTAAGGTAAATTCTGCAAAGTCATTGATAGCTCAAAGAAGAACATATTTTAAGGCTTTTGATAAATCTATTAGAAAACTACCCTCTAGAAAGGCTGTATAGATTTATATCCCAACCAGTGGCCATATCCCCGCATTTTTTCCCAATGTTTAACTCAATTTTTTAAAGAATAAGACTAAATTGATTTTTTGGGAGCTATTTTAAGGCTTGTCCCTGGAGTGTGGGGTGGTGGTCATAGTCTGTCAGAATAGCTAATAACCTTCCAAATTTTCACCGTGAAATTTTTCAGTTTTTGTTTGCCTCAATGAAGAGCAGAATAAACTTGAGTAAAGTAGTGGGTAACACCTAATCACTGTTTTACTTGGAGCACTTTTGGTGTCCTCCCTGAAGTTATAATTGACTGTATCTGTGGCCCTTACCAAACATGAAACTTCTTGAGAGTTTCTGATTTTTTAATTAAGGGATACATTTCTAATTCACATCACTCATAAAATTAACTACAGGTCAATTAAAGGTTTAATATAGAAGGCAAATATGTGAACCTTTTAGAAGACCATAGAGGGCAATAGTTCTTTGACTCTAAAAGAGAAAAAAGGTCCCTAAGTCACAAGTGGTGTAAACCATAAAAAAAAAGACCGATACATTTGATACTATTAATATTGACAAGTTGTGTTTATTAAAAACAACCATTAAGGAAGTGAACAGATAAGTCACAAGTGAGAACAGATATTTTCAGTATAAATGATAAAAGAATAGTATCCAGAAAGGCAAACAGTGGTAAATCTATAAGAATGATAGAAAAATGGGCAAATGACCAGAATAGGCATTTCACAAAAGAGGAAATCTGAATGCAAAGATACTCAACCTCATTAGTTATTAGGCAAAGGAAAATTAAGACCAAAATGGTATATAGTTTCATATACATGAGGTTGGTAACAGTGTAAAAATCTGACAATATCTGTTGTTTGGGAGGTAGGAAACAACTAGAATGCTTAAATACAATTGATGGAAGTGTAAATTGGTACAGTAACGAATTATCTAGTAAAGTTAAAGTTGCATTGTACCCTTAAACACAGTAATTCCTCTCCTAGGTCTTTATCCTAGAACAATGATTCTAAACCGTGTTCCTAGCACCTTAGCGCAACTTGTCAGAAATGTACATTTTTAAGCTTTACCCTAGACCTACTGGATCAGATACTTTGGGGATGGGTCATTTTTCCATTTTAGTAAGACCTCCTGGTAGTTTGATGCATTGCTAAAATTGAAGACGACGGTGCTAGGGAAGCTGTACACAAGTGCTGGGAGACATGTGCAGGACTGCTCCCAGGTACACTGTTGGTAAGGGGAAAACTGGAAGCAGTACCTGTCACAGGAGAAGGGATAAATGACATTCTCTTCCTGTAGTGAGGTACTGTATGGCGGTGAAACTGAACGCATCACCAGGGATAAATAGTAGGAATACCGTCTCACAGGAAAAAAGCTACTTCCAAAAGAATGCATAAAGTATTTTTCCATTTTTAAAAATGTTTAGAAACTCACAGAACAAAATTGCATATTGTTAGGAATACAGATATGGTTAAGTAGTAAAGAAAACAGGTAAATTACAAACATAAAATTCAAGTTTGTGGGTAGTTCTGTAAGAGGAAAGGTGAGGGGGACACCAAGAGGAAATGCAATGATAATAATTTCATTTTCTTAAACTGTGATCTGTTCTCAGGGTCTTGTAATATTATGCTTAATACTGTATACATATTAAAATTATTCTTTGTGTCTACCAAATATTTTAAAAAAAACATTATTTTTTCCTTTTTGCAAAGCCAGTCTACACAGGATCTATTCAAGATTGTGTGAGAAACATGTGATGGGCGTCATGGTGGTGAAGATATGTTCTTACAGGATTACAATATAAAAGCACTTTCAGGAGGAGAGAGAAAAAAGATTGGTTTTGATGGTGGTGATTGTTAATAACTTGTTAAGCACTTATGAGGTACCAGGAACTGGCCTAAGCACTCCCACAGAAGAAGACAATCTGGTAACGTCCAAGAGTGTTGGAGTTACAGGAAAAAAAGAAGTAAAAGTCAAAACGGAAGTGTAGAAGACTGGTAAAGAATGTATTTATGTCCATTCTCAAAATTACTTTCTTTTTCTTAGTAGGTTTTTTTTTTAAAACTAAAGTGCACAACTATCATTCTAGCAGACAACAAGTCCCTGAAAGCAGGAAAAGTAATTGCATTTTGTTTTTTAGTTGTAAGGATTGCATCTTCCAGTTCATGGAAAGTGATTACAGTATCATGCCACAGGAGTTGGGAAATCATATTCCCTTCCTAGGCAATTGGTTGCTAAAAAGGGCACTTCTGAAATCTATCTTTGCCTGTTTTATTTCTACTCTTTGATAATTTTTTTGAGGGTCACATGTCACATCTATCCTGTATTATGGGGACTTTTTCTTAAATGAGCAGTGCTTAAACTGTATACCTTATTTTAAGCCATCATGGTGTGACAGCCTCTCCTTGAAATTAACAAGCATAGGACCAGTAAAAATCATGGTTCTAGAAACCCTAAGTCAAATTACATGTCCTATGAATCCAAATAGCATTACTATTTTTGTTTGATATTTAGAGTGCTGAAATTGTCTAAACCACAAGGACTGTCAAGCGGCTGTCATTATGTGATGTCATACTTCCTAGCAAAGTCAGCCCTTCACTAACAAGTTGACAGCCCATGAGAGCCCATCCACAGTGGGGGTGTCTGCATTTCAGACACATGTAGTGCTTGTCAGAGATCCCTTATGGGCGGATGTAGGACACAGGCTTCTTGAAACAGCTTCTTGGTACTTCACTCCTGTAGTTGCTGTTGCATTTCGCTAAAGCCAGATGATCTCAGTCTTAATTCTCAGGGCTTTTGAATATGTTTGGTTTTCATATTTCTTTTTTGTTTTCGCTTATATGCTGTGCTTACTCTTCCTCCATTAACAAAAAAAATCTCTAAGTGGTTTTAAATAAAAATGAGATAATAAGCCTGGTAGAAAAAAGGCATTGTTTAACACCTTGGAGTAACACCAGCCTAAGCATCCAGTGTAACGGAAGCCCAGAATAGTTACCAGTTACTAATAGAATGGAAACTTTGTATTTTAGACCTAGAACAAGCAACAAACCACTTGTCTCCTAGTGTACAATTCAGTTGTGAATTCTAATGATTGTGAATTATGGATCAGAATTTGATATATAATTATTAGATCAGTTATTATAGAATGAAGAATCATAGTTATAGGGGTGTATGTAATTATGAAACCATTAGAATTTAAACTAAGGTGGTAATGTACTTTTAAAAATAGCTTAGGAAATTTAGATCATTAAGACAGAGGTGGTGGAGATTACAGTCTTTCAAAAAATGAGATCAAGTGGTTTTCATTAAGAATCTTCAAAGTCCATAGTCTGGTTTTCCATGTGAGTGGTGCTTAATGTCCTAGGATTTCAGGGTGGTAAGTTGAGGCAGTGTTTGTTAAAAGTGAGATTTAGAATAATTTTGCATGGCCAATGATGTGTAGGCAAATGGTCCTGGAGCCCCTGTGTGACAGCCTTTGTCATGCAGTGCATTTGTTCTCCTTAATGCACTGTTCTTTCTCCCGCTTTTTTCCTCTCCTCTGCACCTCAGCTCTTTGTCTGGTAAATACATGTTAAATACATACTGGTTTTTTTGAAGTCAGGAGGGACTTTAATTCAGTAGCTCCCAAATCTGGCTCATCAGAACCATCCAGGAAGCTCTTTAACACTACTGATTGTTGTCCTCACCCCAGACTTTCTTAATTAGAATCTCCTTGGGTAGGACACAGGGATTCATGATTTGATGATCAGCTAAATTTCTAAGTGATTGATATTACTTATAATTTCCTTGTTTTACACATGTGGAAGTAATAGCTCCTGGTATGCTCTTCCAGGGCTAGTTGCATTTCTCAAAAAGTGTTTTCGTAAGTTCTGTAAAGACTAAGAGTCATCATTAATGGTAGAATGACAAGCAATATGATGATTTTTGGGTTGGTGTGTGGTGGAGGTGGCTAGCTGTCCAATTAAATCAATTTTTCCCTCTCCAGAACATAGTCGCACAGCTCAGGTTCCATTTTTCAGACTCCCTTGTGGCGAAGCAGGTGTGAGTGGAAGTGGTAGATACCCCTTTGAGTCAAGGTTTTCAAGAAGCAAATGTGTCGCCTCTCTTATTCTGGCTTGCTTCTGTCAGGCGGACTCAGGGCATGAGGGAGCTGTAAGGCAGAGCTCCGGGGTGGAAGGAGCCCCTGTGCATCAGTCTAGAGCAGACTGCCTGCTGACCAGGAACGCTTGCTCGGAAAGTTTATCAGATGCACTTCTGTTGTGTCTGAGGCATTTTTAAGCCCACTCATTATGGTATCAGGGCATTAGCTTCTTGTTAGGTTGGTTCTAGCCACTCCTTGCAAATACAAAAGAAAAGGCAGGTGTGGGTGTGTAGGAAATCCGCATTCTGCAGCTTTCCTTCTGCACAAACGTAATTCTGTTACCTATTCCTTCATATGTAGGGGTGTGATACGACAGACGTGGGACATTTTATTAGGACGTTTTATTAGGCTGCACAGTTTTCTTAGAGGTATAATCGGATGGGGGCTGCCTGTGTCACAGGCAGCCAGTGATGACTGTGATGTCACCAAGAAAGGTTGCCTTCGCGGGTGCTGACTGCTTTCCAGAGCATTCTTGTTGGGTGATGAATTAGGGCGGTGGATTCTTATCTACTTTTATTGATTTTTTCGTTGTATAACTAACCAAAAAGCCAGTAAATGAATAAGTAATATGTAATGCAGAGTTTTCCAAACTGAAGTCATTTACCTGCTCCTACAGCCTCTGTGCTGTGCTTTATACCATAGTCTTTTATCATACCTTTTTCTTTTTTAAAAAACTTGAGTCTTTTCATAAGAAGTAATACAAGTGGAATCATAGGTTGATAAGTTATTTTTTTTCTAATACATATGTGAATAATATATACTTATTGCATAATAAATCCTTACTTGTGGTTATATAACTTTATTTTAAATGCCATTAGTGATATTTCAGTCATACTTGGGAAATACGTTCACATGATAAATGCTATTTTTCTAGTAGCTACAGTGCTTAAGCCATAAAATCCTAATACAAATAAATGCATCACATGGAAACCAGCAGATGTCCTGTGTGTAAAGGGGCCTTGGGTATTGCATGTTGCTGTTGTGGTGATTGGTATTCTGTTTGGTTAATGTGTACGTTTGTCACTGGGGGACAACGACAACTGAACAATTTGCTAACAGTGTTGAGCAGGATCTGCTTCTGAAGTTAGTGAATACTGGGACTAAAGAAGGCCTCTCTTGTAGAGAAAGGATTTGATAATAATCCCATAATCAGATCGTGGAGATAGTAGGGCTTGCAAGGGACCCAAGGGCATTGTTAGATTTTAGTATTTGAGGACAGGCTGCTCAGCGGGGAAGGTATTCACACCTTCTTTTTCTCTTTCCTGTTGCCTGTTAGTATTGTGTGTCTCCCAAGACACTGTTTTACGGCTGGTGTGGTAACCATAGTGGACAGGAATTGACAGGAAAATTCCAATAACGATGTTTTTTTAATGGCAAAGGAGTTGAAATTTTTTAGGACAGAGACACAACTGCACTGGAGGACCTACTTTGCAGTAGGCCCGCAGTTGGAGGTAAAGCTTTTTGGATTCCTGGGAGTCTTCTTGGGAACTGTTAGTGACTGTGTGGAGTGAGGGTTTTGTCTGGTCTAAGAAAACCTTTGTCATTTTGAGGAAGCTTTACATTCTTCTGCCCTTCTTACAGTTACTGGTGATACTGCCCAGGTCTAGCTAAGCCATTTGTACCAAATCAGCCTACCTCCACATTCTTTACCTTTCTTTTTTTACTGTTTATTTGCAAGTTATTTCAAGTTTATTTAAAAACGTGAGTAAAAATAGAGAAAGGACAACAGAATAACCTTTCCAGATAGTATGAGCTATTGTTACCGTTTTCATGGACTTGCTCTATCATTTCCACTCACTCTTGTTTGTATACATGCTCTCTTTACACACACACACACACACACACACACACACACACACACACACACACACGCTTTACTTTTTTTCCTGAATCTTTGGAGAGTACATTGATTACATCATGACCCCTTTCCCATAAGTGCTCGAGTGTATATTTTCTAAGAATAGGGGTATTCCCTTCTAGAATCATAGTGGAGTTTTCAGCTGTTTAAATTTGTGTTCATACTTGTATTAGGCAGCATCTTCCAGAGAAACAAAACCATTAGGACATTCTATGTAGACCTGTATCAGACGAGATTTAATACAGGACCTGGCAGGTCACTACTGCTGGGGGCGGCAGTGCTGCAGCCAGTTGTGTGGCAAGGCATCTTGCATTGGCAAAGAAAACTCGTGGGAACTTAGGGGCTCAGTATTCCCAGCTTCATCGCATCTTCCCACATGTTCCGTCCGAGTTTACAGGGCGCATTCCTTCCCAGTCAGTGTTCTCATTATAACAGTAGTAAAACCTCCTTTCTGATTCAGACAGTCATAGGATGAAGTTCTACATTTGATGCCCAGCATTTTCTGCCAGTGGCAGTAAGGAGGCCAGGCTCTCCTGGGAACACCTCGAAGCTCTCAGGCTGTTTATGCTGAGTTTGAGCCGGTAATTCCAATCCCAAAGCACATTCATTTTCTTTTGTCCAGTGGCATTCGGGCCAACCAACCAAAGTCATCGTATTTCTTGGTTTTCCAAAAATGTTTGCACAGAGTCACTAAGCTCTTTTCTTCTTGTAAGTGGTTGACTGGGATTATCTAATGCAGATACTTTGTGAATCTCTGTATAAGTGGTTCATGCCACAGGTTATATGTACATGCTCTCTTTACTACTGGAAACAGAGTCATTAGCATCTTTAATTAGATTAGATAGCCAGTTTCTAAAACTCCAGAAGCAATTCAGAAAACCCATCCTTAATATTCTGTTTCTCTAGAACCACTCTCAGTATCAAAATCTCTGTTAGGGTTCTCCAGAGAAACAGCCAGTAGGCTACACAGAGACATGTATACACAAGAGGAGATTTGTTAAAGTAGTTGGCTCATCAGGTTATGGATGCCAGGAAGTCCCACAGGCTGCTTTCTGCAGGATGGAGAAACGGAAAAGCTACTCATATAATTCAGCCCAATTTCTAAAGCTCAAAACCAGGAGTGCAGATGTCTGTGGGCAGATGGTAGATGTCCCAGCTCAAGTCCCTGCCTCCTAAAAAAAGAAATTTGCACTTTCTTTGGCTTCTTAGGCCTTCAATAGATGGGATTTTTTTCTTCTTTAAATGAAACATTCCTGACTTTGTATTTGTCTGCTCTTTCTTCTTGAGTAGCTGCAGGTGTTGCATCTCAGCTACAGTGATGCATGGTGTCCTGCCCTTCTCAGGGTGCTTTACCTGGAGGCACATACCTTCACTGAGGGTGTTAACTTTGATCACCCTTGGCAAGGTGTTGCTCATCTATCCACTGGACAATTACAAGTTTTTTTTTTCCTTCCCTTGCAGCTAATAAGCACTTTGTGGGGAGATGCTTTAATACTGTTCAAACATTTTGAATATCAAAATAATTCTCACTAGATTTAGTAGTATTCACTGATGATGTCTGCCTGATACAGTCTGTACCAATATATTGTACAGAGATTTTCTGTCTCCTGCATTCCCTCCATATTTGCCAGTTTGTGGTTCTACCATAAACAGTGCCATCCTTTGCTCCGTCAGTCCATCTGTCTGCTTGTCTTGTCTGTCTCCAAATTGTTAATATGGACTTACTCATTCCTACTCATAGTGGTTTATTGGTACTTATTTTGGTGCTCAGGGTGTTCCAGAGTTGGCCAGTAGGAGCCTCTCCCAGCTGCCTCCTGTGTCTTTGTCACATCCTCTCTCTTTTTTGCAAGCATTTCCCCACATTCTCTCGTAACAGATGCTCCAAGCTCATCTTGGACCTCCCTTGCCCCGGCCCTGGAATCCGCTGTTCCTCAGGGAACCCAGATTCCTTCAGTGCGGACGGTCTTTGAAGCCAAGACCTGGGTGCCGGGGTTGCTGCTCATACTGGTGCTCCTCCCTCCATCCTTGAGTTTTTACACAAGGCCTGAGGAAACGTAGATCGATGTCTTGGTACCTCAGGGTGTTTGGCTAAAACTAGACCCGAAGCATCTCTGTTAAAACAAGTCATTCCCTAACTTTCCTTTTCATTTTAATTATGAGTTTAGTCCAAGAACCACAATCATACATACATTTCTACCTTACAGATGGGCTTCATTGGTCTGCTTGAGAGTGGTCATCATTTTCCATTGCTTCGGCCATATGTAGAGGCTTCTTTTAAAGCTTTCTCTTCAGTCGTTCCCTCAAAATAATATGTTATGGAAAGTATAGAAAAATGACAGGAAGAAGAAAAAAATTACCTGTAATTTCACCACTCAGAGGAGAAAACTATTAACCTTGTGATATATGTGGACTTGGTTAGGACTTTATTTAGTTTTAAAATTTAATACTAAGCTTTTCTCCATTCTTAATATACTTTCTTAACATTCAATTCTTTAATACCTAAAACTTTATATGTCAGATGTCTTGAGACTTGATAGTTTTATATCATGTGTTAGCTTATTGACATTTGGGATTACAGTGTTTTCCAGATTTCTTCCAAAATTAGTAGTTGTATTTTTTTCCCCGATAGTTCTTTGATTAGCCATTGTATTCCATCTCGTCAGTGGACCTGACAACTCTGTGTAATCCAGAACACTGTGGAATGTGTCTTTAGATTTTTTTAGAGTTCTATTTCCCCTAGATTTACATTTTGGAAATACCCATTTTCTTCCATGTTTACTGCTGGAAAGAAAAGCAAATTCCTTATTAAGAATACTTCTTCTATGGGGTGAGTGTTCAACAGTTGCTTAGTGTCAGTGATGGGTTTCTCCTTGAATCGAGGGATCCTAGTCCTCCCTCCTTCTCACTTTCCAGAGGAGGAAGCTGAGGTTCCAGCAGTCACCCGGTTGCGGGTGTCCTGCCGCGGATCGCTGGTGTGGATGGGAGGAAAATGAGGGCCTTCTTACTTTACCTTAATGTTCTTTTTCACTAGTGCTTAAACTTTTCAATGTGAATGTATTTATTATGTGTTTCTTTAATTTTATTCTTCTCTGCTCTTTCCTCAGCATTCATAAGCTATGTGCTTCATTTTCTTGCCTTTTGAAAAAGGTAAAAGGCAGATTTAAGGAAAGTATACTAATTTTTATCATGGAATGCTTTCTTTATGGGTGCATTATAAATTTTTGAAAATAAAGGCTATAATGGAAACACTTAATGAGAAAGTAGGGGCTCTATCACACATGCCCGCCCCCTTCTTTTTTTTAGTGAATAGAACGTTTAAACTAAATTAAGTAAAGGATATAAATTCTGTTGTTTCAGTTTTAATATTTCATGACTGATTTTATAGATGATATTATATTTTACAATAAATAGGAAGAAGAATTTATACAGCCTGTTCTGTTTGACATGAAACAGCAAATCCCATTTCTCTGTAGCTGTAAAGAAAATTCATTATAATGTCTTTAGTTGTAAGAGATGGTTTCATTATGATTAGTTACATTGATAATAAAACAACCTTTTTCAAATGGCTTAAGATACAAACGATCCTGTGTGTCTGCTTTTAATGGCATTGAATTTTTTCATTATCTACTCACAGAATCTTCATTCTTTTCTTATATCTTATTTTCCTACTCCAGTAAGAATTTTCTTTCTAAAAAAAAAAAAAATTAAAACAACTAAGTGGAAATATTAATAAAGCATTGGTTTTAAAAATACTTTCTGAAAGATGTATTAGATTTTAGCTTCATGTGTAAAATCCAACTGACTATAAAAGATACATTTGACAAAGATGGTTGATATAAAGTGATAAAATTAACTTTATTTCTGGATCAATTTAATGTGTTTGGAAAATATTATTTGAAGTGTAGGAAGATTAAGGAGAAAAACAACGAAATAGCCAGATAAGAAGGCTGAACTAATCTTACAGTTATTTTTGTTCCATGATTTGTTATTTTATACTGCTTTTAATATGTCTTTGCAAGTAGTGTTGGAAAGGTGGGAATCTTTGATAATGAAAGAGATGTTCGCCCCCATGGTTTGATCCCTGTTATTACGGTTTTTTACTGATTGTTTCACCTTCAATTTAAGCATTTAGCAAATATTCTAATTTTTAACTTGCAGGAGAAATTGAAATGAATATTTGAAATAGAATGTGTGTATCCCTGGAATAGAAAGAATATTCTGGCCTGAGGGAGAATTGTTTTTCTCTGATAATTTCACTTTACTTTTCCCATTTGGGCTTGGGAGCACATAGTTGTAGCCTGCTTCTTGTCTTGAGTATGTCTTTGGACTCTGGCTGAGGACAGTTCTCAGCTCCACATGGCGAGTGAGATGCTTTGGATGTGGAACCAAATCAGGGGTGAGCCCTGTGGCCAGAGGCCCCCCATCTTCTAAGTGTGAATGCCTTCGCTAAGGGAAGGTGTGTGAGTGGTACGGTCCATGGGGCAAAAAAGATGTCACCTATTCAGCCTGTGATCTGTGGCTGTACATGTGTTTACTGCATGGGCTGCCTCATTGGCTTTGGGGAATACTAGGATTGTGGGCTGCTAGCATTTCTGATCTTAAATGGAAAGGAACTCATGGCTGCTGTTAGCTCTGAGGCAGGTTGCTTGCTGAACAATTCCAGGGGCCTAAAAGAAAGAATGTCTTCAATCAAAATAATCAGGTTTTTCAGGAAACATTCAATATATTTTTTTTATTCCATATAAATCAAAATGTAAAACTCTCGCCAACCTTATTTCTTTGTTAGCTTTTTAACAACTCTTGATTTACATCAGATTTTCATTGTAAGCTGTTTCAGATCTGATTTTGGTAGAGGGGGACGCATAAATGTAAGTGCTAGTTGGTTAAAGTTCTAAAATCTTGTTACAGAAGTATGATAGGAATTCTACTCTTTATATGCATTTTAAACAGTATATGTCAGTTAACATTGACTTCTGTGTACTATTGTGCTAAGCAGAAGATTCTTGTTAATGTTTGCAGCATATAGGAAAAAGAAATATGTATAAAATAAATATAAAAGAGGTTGACCTTGAGCCATATCTGTTCTTGACAAAGTAGAAGGGAAAGAGAAAGGCATTTTATTAGTTATCTATTGCTACATAGGCAATTATATAAAAACTTACTGGCTTAAAGCAACAAGCATTAATTACATCACAGTGTCTGTGGGTCAGGGACGCTCTGGTTCCAGGTCTCTCCTGTGGCTGCAGCCAGCATTCGGTAGGGCTGTGCAGTTATCTGAAGTCTGGCTGGGGCTGGAGGAGCTGCTCCCCAGCCACTCACTCACAGGGCTGTTGACAGGAGTCTCCAGCCGCTCTGGGGACTACCAATTTAAATGTAGATTAAGAAAGAGATCTGAGTAGTCCACTAGTTTCCATTTATTCTTGCCTTGCTCAACTGTTGCTATTGAAGCTCATGACAGGAAGTCAGAACCGTCCTTCCAGGAGGAGAGGAGAGAATCCCTACTGTAGGATGATAATGACTTCCAGAGTTCATCCTTTTTTGAACTTCCCAAAGAGAAAGGGCAAGAGACCATCAGGAGTTCTTATGTATATGCATGTGTGTGCACACCTGCCAAGCCTACCCTCCCTGCATCCTGCTGTAGTTTTACTATTGGCCTGGGGCCAACCCATGCTAATGTCACACTGCTGACACCACTAATTTGGGTGAGTCTGGGTAGGGTGAAGGGTGAGATGGTGTGGGTGGAGGCAGAGAGAAGGTGGTTTCTTGTGTGGGTGTCTTCGTCACACCACTGAGACAGCTTGTTTGTGTGCGTGTGTGTGTGTGTGTGTGTATGAGAGAGAGAATAGGCTAGAGCAAGGGCTCAGCTGCTTTTTGGGTACTTGTTAGAAAAGGGAAGATGAGAGAAATGAAGAAGAGATTGGAGTAAGTGAAAAGTGGAACCAAAAGGAGGAGAATGAAGGCAAAATTCCATGCATGCTCCTCATAGTGAAGATAGCATAGGAAATGACTGAATAAAACTGTTGCGTTTCTCCACTAGTTCCTGAAATATTTTCCTTAAAATGCTGAAACTTCCTGTGAGAAATGGCCACCAGGTGTCATCAGAAGGCTGCTATTGATTTGTTTTATTATTCTTAAAAAGCATGTGAGTGTGTTGATTTCTTTCATGCAACATTTTTTTCTCTAAATGATATCAGAGACCATTTCAGTTAGAGCATGAACCTTCTTTTGTGACAGATTCTGGATGATTTAATAATTTATAGGTAAAATTGAAGATAATAAAGTTAAATGCAACTTATTTTTTTAAAAATTGAGGAATAGTTGAGCATTTGGATAAGAATAGATGTTATAACTGGAACTGAGTATTTGAAAGCTTTGTTGCACAGTTAGCGCATATGTTGGATGGTAATTGGTGAGTTTGTATAGGAAACATAAGCTTTAGGAAGATTTGGTTTAATGTATCTTATTATTTTAATCTGAACACTTGCTAGGTCTTCTGAACCTTGAACCCTTCCTGTGGGAAGAAATCTGACACTCATTTTCACCTTGCACTGCTACCTACTGATTCATTTTGTTATAACTTAAACTGTTAGAATTCACTCTTTCTGCTTCTAGACTTTGCTTGTGATAATTCCTACATACTGAAAAATTAAACTTCCTAAAGCAGTGCTGTGTTTTGGTGACTTCCCACTGACACTACTGAATAAATTACAACTCTTGATTCAGAGCCTTGTATGGTGGTGGTCTTGGTTGACCATCTGCCCTTGTTTTGAGTTGCTGTTGAGTGGAAAGCCAAGCCCTAGCTCTCTGGACTGCTGACAATCTTGCCCTCTCATTGTACTTGAGATGTTTAGCTGTTACTGCTTGCTCTCTCAACAAAAGAATAAAACAGTTTTAGTTTCCTCAAGGTTTAGCTCAAATGGTATTTCTGCTGTTGTTAGCCAAATACCTGACTTGGAAGTATGACCCCTTGCTCATTTATACTGCTGTAGATCTTGGTCTGTGTCACACATGTGAACATATATGACCTGTATTAGAGTTTCTTTGTGTAAGGTCACCCTGCTCCTAATAGAATATGAGCCTGGTGAGGGCAACGAATGTGTTTGTGTCACTGTAGTTCCTTTCGTATGGTATGCACGCAATATATATTTGTCGAATGTTTTCTCTTTCTTGATATAATGATATGCTAAACTATTTTGTTAATTGAAATCAATTGGGAAATAATAAATGTAGAAATATTTTCTTTTGTTTTAGAATTTTTGGAGCCATTGTATAGAAGATAATAAAGGATCTTATTATTTTACTTCTGCATATTAATGTAGTTGTTATTCTTTTTTTTAAAATTTTATTTTGGTATCATTAATCTACAGTTACATGAAGGACATTATGTTTACTAGGCTCCCCCCTTCACCAAGTCCCCCCCACATCCCCATTCACAGTCACTGTCCATCAACATAGTAAGATGCTGTAAAATCACTACTTGTCTTCTCTGTGTTGCACAACCCTCCCCGTGCCCCCCCCCACTATACATGCTAATCATAATGCCCCCCCCTTTTTTCCCGCCCTTATCCCTCCCTTCCCACCGGTCCTCCCCAGTCCCTTTCCCTTTGGTAACTGTTAGTCCATTCTTGGGTTCTGTGCTTCTGCTGCTGTTTTGTTCCTTCAGTTTTCTTTTGTTCTTATATTCCACAGATGAGTGAAATCATTTGGTACTTGTCTTTCTCCGCCTGGCTTATTTCACTGAGCATAATACCCTCCAGCTCCATCCATGTTGTTGCGAATGGTAGGATTTTTTTTTCTTATGGCTGAGTAATATTCCATTGTGTATATGTACCACATCTTCTTTATCCATTCATCTACTGATGGACATTTAGGCTGCTTCCATATCTTGACTCTTGTAAATAGGGCAGTGATAAACATAGGGGTGCATCTGTCTTTTTCAAACTGGAGTGCTGCATTCTTGGGGTAAATTCCTAGAAGTGGAATTCCTGGGTCAAATGGTATTTCTACTTTGAGCATTTTGAGTAACCTCCATACTGCTTTCCACAATGGTTGAACTAATTTACATTCCCACCAGCAGTGTAGGAGGGTTCCCCTTTCTCCACAACCTCGCCAACGTTTGTTGTTTGTCTTTTGGACGGTGGCCATCCTTACTGGTGTGAGGTGATATCTCATTGTGGTTTTAATTTGCATTTCTCTGATGACAAGCGATGTAGAGCATCTTTTCATGTGTCTGTTGGCCATCTGAATTTCTTCTTTAGAGAACTGTCTATTCAGCTCCTCTGCAGTTGTCATTCTTTAGTCTCTAAAAATATATGAGTCAGGTGCCATCACTAGAACATTCACTCTGAATAGACATGCATGTGTGGGTATTCTCTGCTGTAGCCTGTGTGTTCTGTACCTTGTATTTCTGAAGAGGGACTCCTGCTAGTGTCCACAGTAAAGGTAACATAGTAATGTGCCACAGCAATGTTGGAAGAGTAAGAGATGATTGGACTCATCATCAAAAGGAAAAGAATTCATGCCATTTTAGACTAAGCATTAAAATAAATTTAAATATTATGGATACTTTCAATACAGATGCATAAAAGTTGATAGAATAGTATGTTGAATCCTCATGTGACTGTCACTCAGCTTTAATCACTATCAGTATATAACCTTCACTTTGTCCTTCTCCTGGGCTATTTGAAAACCTCAGACATTTCTTATTTTATCTATAAATACTTAGAGAGGAGACATTTCTTGTATCACAATGAGGTATTTGTTCATTCTAGTACCTTATATGTGCTTGGAATTGTTCAAGGCTCCTGGGATATTACGGTGGATAAAATAAACCATGCCTTTCCATTCTGTCATGGGGAGACAGAAAATAAACTAGACACATAAATGGCCAGAACAGGAATAAAAATTGATTTCATCAAAATTTAAAATGTCTGCTTATCAAAAGACAACAGTAATACAAACAGTAATGGAAAGGGAGAAAATATTTGTGAAATATGTATCTGACAAATGATTTATATCCAGAATACATGAACTCAGTAATGGATAAACAACTGGTTGAAGAAATGGACAAAGTGCTAACAAGCACCTCACAAAGCACATAATAGACTATTCAGCACCATCTAGGGAAATGCTTATTAAAGCCATGCACACCCACTAATATGACATTATGGACATTTAAAAGACTGAAAGTGTCAAATGTTGGTTAGGACATGGATGAATCAAAATTCTTGACATTATTGGTGGCTATGTAAAGCAGTACAACAACTTTGAAAATCAGCCTGGCAGCTTCTCATAAAATTTAGCATACTCATCTACTCTGTAACCCAGCAAGACCCTGGGTATTTATACAAAAGGAATGAAAATATATGTTCATTAAAAGACTTATACAAGAATATCCATAGCAGCTTTATCATAAAAGCCAAAAAAGGGAAAACAGCTCAGACGTCCATCCGCAGAGCGGTGGTAAATCCGTACAGGGGAACGCCGCTCAGCAAAGAGGCGGAATGCATCGCTGATGAGCGCAACAAAACTCTGGGGTGAGCAAAAGAAGCCACCCCTTCCCCACAAAAGGCTTACGGTGTGATGCCATTTATATGAACCTCTGGACAGGTAAACCTGACCCACTGTGGAAGGGCTCTGAGCAGCCATGGCCTTAGGGCGGGGGTTTTGCCAAGGACAGTGTGAAGGGGCCAGAGACAGCTTCCTGGAAGAGGGCAGTGTGCTCTGCCCTGAGGCATACTCTGGGGGGAGCCTCCGCAGATCTCTGGGCTTCTCTTTCTGTCCCCTCTCCTCTCCTTTACTCCGACCTACAGGCTCCACCTGCCCCTTAGCTCTGTTGGGAGACCCTGGGCCCTGTCTTGTGGCTTGGCCTTTTCTCCAGGCAGTAAGCTGGGACTCACCTGGTATGTGTCTCATCTCAGGGATCAGTGCCCTTTGGGGCCTGATGTCCAGTGTCCTGCTGTTGCACAGATTTTGTGTTTTTTTTCATTCTTGTTTTCATCCTTGAAAGTAAATTTGGCCCTGTGACTCTCCCTGCCCAGAAGTCAGTGTCCGGGATTAGACATATGTCTATTCAAAGAAAATACATTATCTCACCCCTTAAGGTGCGAGGCAGGGATTCTGTGTTCTTTGCTGTGATTCCAGCGTGTACACCCAGGAGCCCTTGGCATGGGGTGGGCCCTGTGGCATCTGGGGACGCGTGCACACTCGTTCTCTTTCTTCCTGTTCCCTTCCATTGCAAACGTCAAAGCCCATGCTTTACCTGAAAGAGTATTTTCTGAAGGCTCATTTGAAACCCCAGATTCTTGATATTTTTTATAAACAAAAGACTTCTGTAATGAAATCAGTTCGGGTAATGCTTATGTGTTAAGAAATCCTGTGGTAAAGAAAATTTTGTTCAAACCAGAGTTTTCTAAGCTTATTTGAGCAGGGATTTTTTTCCCCCCCAAACATCTGTTAACCTCTTAAAAATTTATATTTTCTGGAACACATTCTAAAGAAATAGTGAAAATCTTGTAAGTGTAATAAAACTGTGAACATTTATATTTGCATTCTTTTACAAGAATGATACAGTATGTTGTTGTATTACAATGCAGTAACATACAAGATGCTTTTGGTATTGTAGATTATAAGTGACTATTTTAAGCAGCTTTATTGAGATAGTCACATACTATACAGGTCACCCATTTAAACTACAATGTAATGGGTTTAAGTATTTCAGACATTGAGCCATCCATCATCACAGTAAATATTAGAACATTTTTATCACCTCAGATGGTAACCTTGTTTCTTTTATTATTACCCAGCTGCTTCCTGAACCCACCCCTACCACCCCCAAAGCTCTAGGGAACCATTAATCTACTTTCCGTCCCTATAGATTTGCCTGTTCTGGATATTTCCTATGAAAGGAATCGTACTGGATGTGCTCTTTTGGAACTGGCTTCTTTCACTTAGCATGTTTTCGAGGTTCATCCGTATTGTAGCCCGTGTTAGTGCTTCATTCCTTTTTGTGATGGAATGATCCTCCATTGTGTAGATCGGGATGTATCTCGTTTTGTTTGTCCTTTAATCTGTTGATGGAGTTGTGGGTTGTTTCCTCTTTCCGGCTATTGTGAGTAATACTGCTGTAGACACTTGTGTACAAATTTTTGTGTGGACACATTTTCATCTCCGGCACATGTCTAGGAATGCGGTTGTTGGGCTATCTGGTAACTCCATGTTGATTCATTTGAGGAGCTGTTTTCCAAAGTGGCGTGGCCATTTTACATCCCCACTACCATTGTATCAGGGTTCTCACTTCTCCACATCCTCACCCACATTTGTTATTAACTGACTTTTTGATTCTAGCCGTCATAGTGAGTGTGAAGTGATACTGCATGATGGTTTTGATTTGCATTTCTCTGATGACTACTGATACAGTGTATGTTTTTTTATACTTTTGGCCATTTGTACATCTTTGGAGGAATATATATTCAGCTCTTTTGAGCATTTTAAAGTTGATTTGTTTTATTATTATTGAGTTGTAAGAGTTCTTTATGTATTCTAGAAAAGTCCTTTATCAGATAATGATTTGTAGATGTTTCTCCTGTTCTGTGGGTTGTCTTTTCACTTTCTGGATAGTGGCCTTTGAAGCATAATGTAGTTTGAAGTTTTTAATTTTGATAATTTATTCTTTTTTGGTGCTTGTGCTTTTGGTGGCCTATCTTATAAATATTTTTTTTCCCTACTTTTAACAGAACTCAAAGCAGTAGCTTTCCTTTTATTGTCTTTGTTATGGAAAAAATAGTTAAAATACTTAAAAATACTTACATTAGCTTTGAGGCCATAATATATGATGGCTTTTTATTAACATCAAACCAAATGGCATTGGCTGAAAATTTCAGTCATGGCATGAAGTAAATGGAAAATGATATGTTTTAATTGAATTAAAGAGAATTATGAAAGATAAAGACAATATTATTGATTTTAAAACATTTTATTCAATAAAGCTCCCTCCCTAAACTTACTCATTAATTCTGCTGTACCACTGACATTTCCCTTTGTCATTAACCTTCAGACTATACAAAATGACTGTAGATGAAGAAACTGGTGATTGACAACTGGGATAGGAGTGGCTTTTCATTGGCAAAAGAACTTGAGCATTGGACAGTGATATGTGATGAGAATATGCATGTTGCTAATTAGGATATATTTAGAAAAATGAGGTAAGGCTCTTTGCTCAGGGGAAAAGAATGAAGCAGTTGTTTTTAAATTATGTGTCTTTTACTCTGGGACTTTTAGGCTTCTGCTGGGACACTAAGGAGGGAACGCTTGACTTCTGATTTGCATCACAGAAGTTTTGTTTATTTTACAGAGTGGGGGTTTATTGAAACATGATTTGCAATGAAAGCATCTCTCTTGAAAAAAAAAAGGAGTAAACTGAAATGTATTGGTAAAGAGAATTGAAACATGGGAGTTTTTTGCAAGCTGGTTGAGAATCACCTTTTCTATAAAAGATACCATCGCATTGCTTCCTGAGTCAGCAGTGTGGTGATGTGGACATCAGATCCCCAAGTCTGATCTCACGCTTTTCATAAGGACTTTGTACCTGTGATCAGATTAATCTCAATAGAGAGGAGCTCTTGAGGCAAATTTTGTGACATTGTTTTCAACCACTGCATCACCTTATGTTGACTTTGGACTAAATTGTGTGTCTTTATGTTCAAAGGTTTAATGCCATGTTTATTTTCTTCTCAGGTTATGAGTGCCAAGTGAGCCGTAGGAAGGAAGCATCGCTTTATTAATGATGGATACTGAGAAGAAACCAGAGAATGATGAGGATGAAAATGTAAACAAAGAAGCAAAAGACTTGAGAAAAATTTCCTCCCATGGTGGGGATTATGGGCTTGTGTCTGATGTGATAGCAAATTCCTCTGAGAATCCCACAAGCAAAAGAGGTTTTTCAGAATCATCAAACATTGACAGTGTTGTGGTGGAAGATGGAAATAAATGTGCTTCCAAACGAATGAAATTAGCAGCTGAGGCAGAGCCCGTAAAGTCAGAAGAGCAGAGCGTTCATGGGGTAAAGACTTCTGAGAGCACAGTCCCAGGAGTGGGTGTCCCCATAGATGAGGCAGGGAAGGAGGTCCTCCCGAAGGACTGTGCAGATGGAGGCACATGTCCTCCCAATGCTTTCCTCCCTCCCTGCAGGCTCAGTACTGTTGATACTGTTTCTCTGAAAACAGACGCTGAAATAAAGTCGGCTCAGGAAGGGGCTTCCCTGGATCTGGAAAGAGAATCTTCTTACCCCCTGAAAGAGATTAGTGTTAGTTGTACCATTGGAAATGTAGATACAGTTCTCAAGTGCAACATATGTAGTCATTTGTTTTCTTCTTGCTCTGATTTGGAAAAACACGCTGAGTGTCACATGCAACAGTCGAAGGAACATGTTTGCTGCTACTGTAGCCACAGAGCAGAGAGCAGTGCGGCTTTACACGTGCATGTCAGACAGGCACACGGGCCACAGAAAGTCTTCTCTTGTGATCTTTGCGGCTTTCAGTGTGTGGATGAAAGCCTGTTGAATGCACATTATCTTGGCAAAACACATCTCCGGCGTCAGAATCTTGCTGCTCGTGGAGGGTTTGTACAGATCTTAACAAAACAGCCTTTTCCTAAGAAACCATGTACCATGGGAACAAAAAATGTTCGTGCAAAACCAAGAGCTTCTAAACCAATAGCAAAGAATAGTGATTCAAAAGGATCACAGAATGTTGGAAGCAAATGTAAAGATTTCGGAGGAAGCATTTCTAAACAGAGTGGAAGTAGCAGTGAGCTGCTTGTTGAAATGATGCCGTCTGGGAATTCTGCGTCGGAAGTAGAGATTGTTGAGGCAAGTGTAGTCCCCCTGGATGGAACTCGAAATCCTGGAAACCAGAGTAAAAACTTAGGGCTTTTAGTAGCCTCAGAGGGTCTCTTAGAAAAATTGGAATCTACCAAAATGACCCTACAGACAGCACACAGTATCAGTGCGGCCGCAAGACCAAGAGTCGAGCGCAGCGTTCTCATGCTGGGGAATAGCTTCCGACGACGAGCTGGCAGTTTCGCCTTAAAAGGCCAGGCAAAGAAAAGGTTTAATCTTTTAGGAATTAGCAAAAGAGGCACTAATGAAACTGAGAGGATGTATATGAAACACTTCAGGGCACAGATGAAAGCAAGTGGTGCAGAGTCAATGCCCAAACATGCAGAAGTGAGTGGCAATGCCCACCGTCTGCGCGTGCCTTCCGCAGAGACGCCGGGCTCGAGGCAGGACAAAAATCCCCATCTTCTGCATTCCTTTGACTCGCTGACAGCGAGGCCAGCTTCTGACCACCAGATGTGTTCTTGTTCCGACTGTGGTCAGATAGCTACAAATGGGACAGAGGTGGAAAAACATGTGGAAAGGTGCCAAGCAAGAGAGATGAAGTTGTACTGTGCAACATGTGACTTTTCTAGCACATCGAAAAGGGACTTTCATGAGCATTTGCACAATAACCAGCACCAGCACACTGCCTCTGGCCTCAGTTGTCAGTGCTGTTCATTTATTGCCATGAATGAAATAAATCTTAGAGCCCACATGAAGGACAGACATAGTATGGGTTTTCTTTGCACTTCCTGTAACCTGTTCTTGACTGAGAAAGACATGGAAGAACACAAAAGAACTGAGAAGCACATTTGTTTATTGGTTCAGCCAAAGACCTCTCAATCATTTAACAACGATGTGGTGTTACAGACTTTACCTTTAAGTACTTTAGAATCAGAAAACACGAAAGATTGTCTGAATGAGTCAGGAAAAGCAGCATCCCAGAAAGAACCTGCCAAGCCCAGGGCAAGCCATGGCAGTGAAGTAAGGCATTCGAGTAGGCCTCAGTTTCAATGTAAGAAGTGTTTTTATAAGACTAGGTCTTCCACTGTTCTCACAAGGCACATAAAGCTCAGGCATGGTCAAGATTATCACTTCCTTTGTAAAGCATGTAATCTTTACTCATTGAGCAAGGAAGGAATGGAGAAACACATTAAGAGAAGCAAGCATCTTGAAAATGCTAAGAAAAATAATATTGGCTTAAGCTTTGAAGAATGTATTGAAAGGATATGTATAGGTACAAGTGACAAAAAAGAAGAGCTTAACATTTCTGGAAATGGAAGGATGGAAGGCCATATAGAAGGTGTGCAATTCCAGGAACATTGCTATCTCGACAAGAGCATGCTCACTACCAAGGAACTGTCACAGCCTGGTGTGGTCACCAAAGAGGATGAAGTAGCTTTGACCAGCACTCCAAAGAGAGGGAGACCGAAAGGTAACATCTCACGGACATGTTCACACTGTGGTCTTTTGGCCTCTAGTATTACAAACTTGACCATTCACATTAGACGAAAACACAGTCACCAATATAGTTATTTATGCAAAGTGTGTAAGTATTATACAGTAACTAAGGGAGATATGGAGCGTCATTGTGCTACCAAGAAGCATAAAGGACGTGTAGAAGTAGAAGCAAATGGAAAACAAAGTTCAGATATCATTGTTGGCCCCGAAGGGGGTAACCTTGAAGCCTGTAGAAAGAACCCCAATTCAGTCGTTTCAGACGAACATACCAGCAAGTCAGGTGAATCAGATATCTCCATTTCAGAAAAGCCAGTAGTAGAACATGGACATCCAGTTGACGTTGAAAATGTAATGCATTCTGTGGGTGGGGAAGGTCATAGTCGCCTTACTGATACAAAGGAACAACTGTCTCTGGAACCAGAGGACCTTATCCAGCAGGACGGTGCTTGCTCCCAGACAGATGTCACAGATGTGAGTGATAATAAGTGCACGCACTGTGAGTTCAGCGCTCACTCCTCTACTTCTCTAGAACTGCACATAAAGCGGAAACATACAAAAGAGTTTGCGTTTTACTGCATGGCATGCGATTACTACGCTGTGACTTGTCGAGAGATGACTAGGCACGCGGCAACAGAAAGACACAAGATGAAAAGGCAGTCTTACCCGAACTCCCCTGATGTGGAAGCAAGTTCTGCAGAAATGTCCAAAAACATACCTGAAGAGCAGCACCCACAAAATCCTGAAGAACTTCAGATAATTTCAGATCTTCCATCTGAGACTCTTAAGCCTGGTGGTGCTGCTGCTCGTTCTGGTTTGGATGGCGGTACGAACTTAGCCATGTCTGGAGTGCTCTGTGCCCCTGACTCTGTAGAAATTGAGACTGAAGGATCCAATCTCAGTGAAGATCCTTCTTTCTGTGAAACTTTCCAACAGCCCGCCATCAAGGATAAAGTTCTGAAACCTGAGGAGATGGTGTCCCTTAATATCCCCTCTAAGGATGGCTCCCCCAGCAAATTTCAGAATGAAAATCCAAGAAGCTCAGCTTTGGACTATGAGACAGCAAAGAAGAACCGTGGTGTGTTGAATGACATCAGTGACCTGGATGGACTTTGTGTGAGCAGTGGAGATGTTGGGGATGAGGCAGGTAAAGGCCTCGGCAGACACGTGTGTCCTGCAGGAAGTGATGGAGCGCACCCAGCTGGAAGCAGCACCGCCGTGGCGGTGAGGGTGGTGGGAGAAGGGCTGCGCCCGGTCAGCGGCTGTCAGAGCGGAGTTGGACGTGTGCAGAGTCCTGAGGGTCTGAAAGATATGCCGGAAGATCCCATTCTGGAGGGCAAGGAAATTCTGATAAATTCCCAGCAAGAAACTAAAATTATTTTGGAAGAGGACAGTCCAGTTTCTGATAGCACAGTTGAAAGTAATGATGCTTATGAAACTGTAATCAGTATTGATGATAAAGGACAGGCCCTGCACAGTTTGGGCCGGTTTGATTCTTCCATAATCAGAATAAAGAACCCTGACGGTGGTGAATTGATAGACCGGTCTGAAGAGGGTCTCATAGCAACAGGAGTAAGAATTAGTGAGTTGCCTTTAAAAGACTGTGGCCCAGGTGTGAGAAAGAAGAAATCTGAGGGTAGTGCCTTTGGTGAATCCACACGAATTCGTTGTGATGATTGCGGCTTCTTAGCAGATGGTTTGAGTGGACTGAATGTTCACATAGCTATGAAGCACCCCACAAAAGAGAAACACTTCCATTGTTTACTGTGTGGAAAATCATTCTATACAGAGAGTAACCTGCATCAGCATTTGGCCAGTGCTGGGCATATGAGAAATGAGCAGGCCAGTGTCGAAGAGCTTCCAGAGGGAGGGGCCACCTTTAAATGTGTCAAGTGTACAGAGCCCTTTGATTCTGAACAGAATTTATTCCTGCATATAAAAGGGCAGCATGAGGAACTGCTTCGGGAGGTGAATAAATACATAGTGGAAGACACAGAGCAAATCAACCGTGAGAGAGAGGAAAATCAGGGAAATGTCTGCAAGTATTGTGGGAAGATGTGCCGAAGTAGCAATTCGATGGCATTTCTTGCACACATTCGCACTCATACAGGTATGTAAAACTGCATAAACCTCTTTACCTATAAAGTGCAGGTGGGTGGTGCGTTTGGGACATTTGTGCCCATCTAGATGTGGAGGCCTTTCCCCACTGCCTGCTGGCCTCCCGCCAGGTTGCAGCGCGCTGCCGTGTGGTGCTCTTGCATCTGCCAGGAGTCACTGTGGACACTTAACATTTTGAGGTGTCATTAAGCCTTAGTGATTCCAAAGGCAGAGTTTTTGACAAACTTCTTGTAACTTTATCAGAAAGCCTAGCCCCCTCTGATGCCTTTCTTAAATTCCTGTCTTTCACAGTTTTTCAGTTGTTTCGAAGTTCCAATTTTTTAGTTTTAAGGTATCTATGAAAACTGCACTTTGGGTTTCGGAAGGCTTTTGAAGAATGAAATAATAACATCTTCTTACAGTTTTAGGGATTTAAAAATATTCGTTGTCAGATCATTTATCTTTAAAAGTGTAACTCTTAGGCAGTAAGATTCTACTTTCAGCAATCAAAATTAGTCAACACTTTCTCAAAGTTAACATGTCCTGGGGATTTGGTTTTCGTTGAGGTAGCACCTGATTTCGTTTCTATGCTGTCACATGTAATGTTCCATTTTAATGTTTAATTTTAGGTAGAAATTATTTTTAAACATTTTTTTTTGTGTAAAATGCATAAGCCACTGTTCTAAATTTATGTAAAAATTCACTGCACTGTTTCTATAAACCTGCCATACATTCTTTATTTTAAATAGACAGCTTTTCTAAATCATTGTGCTCTGCTTAGACAAGTTCTGTCTCCATGGTTGAATTTATGAGTGGATTTGAATAATAAATTCACATTTCAATGAACATATTTTCATTAAAACTGTAAGGTTTATTTTACTGTACTTTTAAATAATGGCTTATTATTAAAGCTATACTTTAAATTCATGCAGTTTTTGAAACTTAGTGCATGGTTACAAGGAGGAAGAAATAATATGAAACATTATTAATAATAGTTTAGGGTGATTAAAGATAGATAAAAGTTTTTCATTGAAAAAGTGATAGGGTAACCCACATAAGATTAGTCTAGGTAAATATATACTCTGTGCTCCTAATTCCAACTCTTCCCATGTTGTGGAGTCATTGTTGGGGAGTAAGTTCATATTCTTAGTTGTTGGCAGTTTTAATCCCTCTGTCAGGACAGTGTTGCTGTGCACTTTCTGAAGTGATAACAGTTTTAGAGCTTAGGCTTGTTCACATGTGCAGAAAATAAGTACTTTCTTATATGCCCTCGTAAGGCAGATAAAACTGAATAAAACTAAGGGGAAGATGCTAATGGAGCTCTTTTTAGAATTCTTTATGCAACTGTCTGGTCAAGACATGTTGCTTATAATTGATGTGTCCATTACTTGAATTCTCTTGTAATTATAGTCAATAAGTCTTGTAAATGTGTTAAAGCTCACTAAAAGCATACAAATTCAAGAACAGAGTAAGGCTAATAATTTAAAATAATCAATGTAGGCATTTCAGCACTTAATTTCCCTTGTGTGTTGATAGCTGATCATTCTTAATCCATTAAGATTTATTTAGTCGTTTACAATGCAAAATAGGTTTGCACTGGTCACTTGTGCCATTTGAAAATGTCCACCAGGTTAAGTGCAGAATGTAGTCCATTAGTCTTCCTTGACTATATGTATTAATTGCATTTAAAATCAAGTTAATGTGGATGTGAAAGTGAGGTAACTATCAATATGTGACAAAGTAACCCTACTTATGTAAGTTACATCATTGATGGTAACATTTAGTAAAAGTTAGCATCCTGGGTTGGACTTATCAGCAAGTACATTTTTATTGTCTTCCCAAACACCGCAGAGAGCATGGTTCCTGAGAACACAATGCCAGTCTACTGTTTCAATTTTGCAAGTCACTTTTTTGAGGAAGTTGTTCTATAGGTTTAATCTGAGTTTTTTTCTTGGGGCATCTTAAAATGAATTGCCTTTCTGATACTTTGCTATGTCCATGAAATAGTAATGCAGGGACTGTTATTAATGGTTAACTGGAAAAGGGCTTACTCTTCCAATCCTTGTTTTCATATTTTGTGATTTACTATATGTTTTGTGTAACCTTTTCTTCTCACCCTTAGCACGATAAAAGCCATACTGTAAGAAATACATGAGTTTTGGTTATCAAGGATTGTAGGAAAAAGCCCTCCCAGAGATTTCCGCTGTTGTTTGCTGGTATGAAGCCATCAGCATGACCAGGGAGAGCGGCATCTCCCTTCTCAGCACATTAGTAGTACAAAAAAGGCGCTCCGTTTGCTCTCCTGCGTGATTCTGTGAGGCAGAGCTTTCATTCCATTGAACATGGCAGGTGTCATCAAGCCGGAAGACTGTACGAAGCCCTTCATTTCGTGTTCTGAGTGCCCTGGTCACTTACGCTGTTTGAAAACGTCCACGTGCAGGGAGATAACTTCCCTGAAAAAATACAGGGCATGTTTGTAACTCCGTATGTGACAGTTCTCACTTCAAGCGTAGTGAGAACACGGCCCCACCCTGCCTTGGATCTCAGCGTTGCTTGTTGAGTGGATGAAGGAAGGAAGGGAAGGACGGAAGGAAGAAAGGAAAGGATGGATGTGTTCAGCGTTCAGGGAGGATTGTAGAATTGAGGCCGTTGTTGAGAAGCATTAGGTGGATTCTATACCTCTTACTTGATTCTTTAAGACTTAAGGTTACATTGTTGTTGTTTTTATCTTAATGTCACATCCCTGTATGCTCAGCGATTAGCAGTGGGGGATGTTGAAACGCCTGTGGAGGTCTGAGGGAAGACTTAGTTTTTAAAGCCTTTGAAATTATTTTGGTAAAATTGTAAGGTGTGAGAAAGCTAGAGGGACTCGTTTGTTTTTCCCTTTCACAGGTGAAATTAAAAGTGAAAAACCTACTAAGGATAATGTTGTCCTAAGAAATGAAGCTATTTAAAATAATATCGACAGTTTATAATAATCACAATATACCTGTGAGACAGACAAATTCAGAAATGTGTGGTTTTACAAATGTTGCCTTGTGGACACCATGCCTGAATTCATTGTGGGATGTACATAGCAAGCTTAAAAGTGGGAACATCAGTTAGAGAAAAAGGGGCTTTCTTCCTTACACAGGAATGTATTACCTCGAATCCCCTAGTATTTGAATTTTTATGACCCAGAAAGGGGATGTTAGCAGTCTACTCTGAATAGAAGATATGAAAAATAGGGACTCAGTGATTTCGGCGTGAAAGAAGTCAACAAAATAACTCATTTATGCATTGTCAGCACACTAGCAGCCATCGCTGAGACCTGAAGGAATTAGGGTTCCTCACGGGGGAGCTGTGTTCAGGCCGGACAGGTCTATGCTGGGCCCCTGTGGCCCGTGTGGCACATGTGTGAGCACAAGGAGGAACTCGTCCCAGTGTCAGCGCAGTGCAAGCAAGACAAAAACTTACGATAAATCCTGTCACCAGAATTGTAATACAAATGTTGAGAGCTTTATCTTTGTTTGGAGTTCTGATGTTACTGTTAATTAATAATTTCCTAATTACCTTATTATCTTTAATGCATTTTCATTTAAAGTACAGGGAAATTGGTTCTTCTCACTCTTTTCTTTTACAAGCCCCTTTATAGAATTCTGTGTCAAGATGAAATGTTTCAAAGTAGTGATAGGCTTAGTTTTATCAGAATCATTTAAATAAACTGTAGTTTCTAATGTGATTGATAGGATGTGATTGCTGTAAGCTGCAGTCTCAACCTGCTTTTGACATTTAAACATATAAAGCTGACTAGATATAACCATTCAGGTGCTAAATATATTTTACATCTACTCCTAACAGTAGAAATGGAAGAATTAAGAGATCCAGCTTCATTGTCATTGAACTGTGCAATATTCAACCTTGTCTGCCTGTGCTTAGTACTGTTGACTTTTTTATTTCTGTTAGAAGATTAAAATTAAATGCTTCACTTTTTTGTCAGCTTTTGGGAACTGAATTGAAATTTAAGACTCTAAAATTTTTTACTGAGTGCTTCAATTTCAACAAAGTATTCTTGGAGGATGTTTTTTCCAAGGACACTGCCTGAAGGTTCATTGATCAAATATGATTTATTGCAATTGTTTAATGTGAGCTCTTTTTGTATATTTATTAAAGTTCATGTATTTTGTATTCTAACTGGATTAGAAGAGGTATTTCACCAAATAGGTACTAAACATGATATGAAAAAATCTGGAAAAATTGTACTGACTTTAAACTGATTTTATGATTTTGATTTACTTACTTGAAAGTGTAGTGGTTAGAAAATTGGAAAATGGTGTATGTATGTTAGAATTTAAAAGGATGCTCCTTCTCATTATGTGGGTAGGGGATTCTCTATTGTAACTATGTTCCAGTTACAATCTGTCACTGACACTAGGTTTGTTGACTCTGAAATAATTTGGTTTTCCTATTTTTGAGAGGAGGTTAATCTTATTTGTTTGTGAAATTAAAAAAAATTCTTAGTACTATGTTTTTTATGTTGAAATCTTTGTTCTTGACATGAATAATGGCCAAAATGTCAGCACTTGTGTTTTGCAGAATCAACACAGGTTTTTGACTCTACAATGATCATAAAAGCAAATAATTTATCTACTGTATATTCTTGCACTGTATGCTATTAAAATAGTAATATATTGAATCATTTGGGGGAATAGTATTTCAGAAAAAAATCTGAACTAGCATTATTAATGTAAATAAATTCAAAGCAGAAATAAGAAGAAATGAGGTGGACGCTGAGAAATTTATTTGATGATAAATTTACTTTAAAAAATATCACCTGCTCTGTATTTGTTTTTAAAATGTTCCACTTTGAATCTTGAGTGGCTTTAAAAGATACTTTTGTGGATTGGAAGAAAAATATTCAAGATTGTTTAGCTCATCTCATCTACTTAGTATTGTTCAACTGTATCATTTTTACCTTTAAATCTTAGAAATGTTACTGAAAGCTAGGAACACTCACTGAAACATTAAAGGCTTCTGGTGGAATAATTACGGAATGCAGGTATTCAAGTTAGAAAGGAGTGCCAGTATTCCATTTTGAGGGCAGAAAGTTGTAAACAGATTAAAGTATGATTTAAGATCTAGGCCTCTTTTTAAACTATCAGTAATGTATTATTCAAATTCAAATTCAAATCATATTTTATGTTAAATTTACTTAGGATCAAAACCATTCAAGTGCAAGATATGCCATTTTGCAACAGCTCAGCTTGGTGATGCCAGAAACCATGTCAAAAGGCACCTTGGGATGAGGGAATACAAGTGTCATGTCTGTGGGTGAGTAAATTGAAACCATCTCTGCCGTGGTGAACTAGGAAGCACGCGCACGAGATCCATTGTTTCAGAATTCAAAACTGATATGAGTGAGAGTGGCTAAAATTATGCATGCATATCCTCCTTTCCATTGTTATGGTAAATTCCTTAAATACAGTTATGACATTCTTCTCCCACTTCTAATCCTGTACTGAAGATGAGCAATTTTATGGGCTACAAGGTCAATTTGAACCTGTAATCTGTAAATTGACTAAATTATAGGATGTTCATTCACATTGCCAGAGAGAACTGTAAATTCCATTTAAAGACATTAAAAATACATAATATAGCTTTAGGAGTGTATATGTATTTTTTTCTTTTGCAATACTACTTTAATTTTAATCACATGAATGACTCTTTGGCTCCATTGGACATATTCTATAAAGACAAAAAGCAGAAAGATTTAATTTCAGACAACTGAGTACTGATTACTGCAGAGATGAAGCTCAAAAAAATATAATGTATGTTTTTGTGTAACTTTATTTCAAAACTTGTTTCCCTTTTTAGTTAATCTCTTTCCTTTAGAGAATCATTCACAGTGTTTAATTGTCACTCAAATGTATTGCATTTAATAGGAGGCACTGAGATGCCTTAATGCAAAACTAAGTAATTTAGCAGAAATGTTTAAAAGGTTTTAAAGTGCCATGACATCTATGGCATATCATAGGACATTTAAAGGTAGCTTTTAATATCCTACTTCTGACTAAAAAATGTATTTTAATGTTATGCTAGAGAAACTTAACTAATAAGTGCATCATATGCAAACACTTAATATGAAACCTGAGAAACCCTATAATTCGTATGGTCAATTTACAAAATACTGCAGGTTCTATTTAATCAGGGAATGTGCACAGGTCACCTTAGGTTAATTTTTTTAGTGGAAGCTTCTTTTGGGTGGCACTACTATGTAAGGATCTTTTAAGTCAGAAACAGCTTCTGTTTTTTGCTGGACAGTACATTTCATCCCAGGATGCAGTTGCAGTTTTTGATCCTTAATACAGTTTTACAGAGAACTTTGTAAGCACTTTTATTAAACATAGTCTGTCTTTTATTCATTGGCAGAATTGATGGCTCAGTGACTTGCAGCTAAAGTAAATGAAGATGAACCTTTGCCCTAAAGCCCCCTGAAGATTAGTGGGAGAATGAGTTTTGTTGCACTGATTTTAGCTGCAAGGGTTGAGTGCCAAATGGTTCATTTTAATTGCTCTAGGTCTTGGAATTTTAAAAGATATCTTATTTATTGTTTTTACCCTATGAGTTATAGGAAAGAGGAAGGCCCTGACTCCAGTAGAAATTTGCTATTAAGATGGCAGTAAGCCATTTTTCCCCTCATTTTTACAAAATAAGTAAACAGCTTTTGCATACTCTGTTATTATAAATCTGATTACATTTATTTTTTATTAGTGTCTCTAAGACTGTAGAAAGAGAAGAAACTTCTTCAGAAATATAAAAAATAATACATGGTTGATTGGCTTTGAGTGCATAATTTGAACAATGCCCACTTTGCTTAGCTCATTGTTTACTATGTAAAACTGAAATGTTGCACCACTGGTTTATATATTTAATTCCCAAGATAAAGAATTACAAGCATGTACAGACATATTGTATTTTATGCCTCTTTCATAGAAGTCTTACATGTATGTGTGTGGGTGGAAAAAATCTAGATTCCAAAATTGTATCCTTTAGAATTACGGTAGTCATTGAATTTTATTAGACTGAAATAATAATTCTCCTAAGTTTTTGAAGTGAAATTTGTTAAAGTAAAGTTAATAGTTTTATAACAAAAAATTTTTATAGAGTAGATATTTTCACAGTGAAGCTAAAAGTTCTGAGGAATTGCAGTAAACTGAAGAAGGCCGATTGATCTGTGCAGTTGAAACAGAAAAATAATTATTATATACCCTTTCATGCTAAAGAGAAAGCATCATAGGTTGTTCTGTATTTCATGTACTTCAAAGGGATAGGAGAGTATGTAGGTTAAAAACTAAAGTGAAAATTATAAAAACAATGCAAAAATTGGCTATCAGATTAGTGGTAGTAGAGAGCATTGGTACATTAACATTACTGACAATGTCAATTCATTATCATTGATGGCTAAATAATCTTACAAATGCTCAGTGGACCTATTAGTTCCTGAACATAAGCAGCTCATGCTGCATTTCTTCATTAGCTTTAATTGCTATAAATTTTACCATTTAAAAAATTATTCTTTAAAAGGTGAAGTGATCTTTCAGGAACATTAACTCTATAATTTTGTCACAAACAGAAGGTCCTACACTCTGTTTTCTTTTCTACAGTAGTTAGTATCTTAGTCTCTTGCTTCTAGAATTTTATTAATAACTTCATTATTTGAGTTGTAAGAAATAAACTTTTTCATATAGTTCTGTTTGAGTATAATACGTAAAAATAGTGGGGCAGGGACATTTTAAAAATGAAATCATTACAATGTTGTACTACTTTTTCTTTCTAACCTCTTGGTTTTCTTGAAAAAAAAACTTTTATGGTGAAATTGATGGAAACAACAAACTGCATTTTGTTGATTTGAGCTCAATATTAATGTTTGAGTTTATTTGTAGTTATTTGATGTCTTTTCCATATCTTTATGGATCTTTATATAAGAAGACTGTAGATGCTCATCAGATATCTATCTTACATTTTTTACTAAGCTTAGTTTAAGGGTTGTGCATTACCTACTTCCTTAACAAAAACTGCTTTTAAAACTTTTATTTCATTTGTTTGGACCAATGCTGAATTTCTTTGACTCTTTAAGCTCAGTTTTAAGGTATCTTTTCTTCCCTTCATTGGGAAATCTTAGCTATAATATATCACGAAGTTAAGTTAGTTTGACAAAAGAATGAATGTATTAGATGTCTAATTCCTTGTGGGGTAGCTAGGATTCCAAATTCAGGATTTAAGTTTTGTTTACCCCTGGTTTATTTGCTCATTTCATGGTAAAAAAAAAAACATACTGCTTTGCGATTCCTGTTTTAAGAATGTGCTATAGATAACTTTATTGAAAAGCCTTTTATTTTCCCTTCACTTTTAGGAGATTTTTGAATAGTACAGTTTCTTAATGTTTTTCCTATGTCTGAGTGTGATCTGAAGAGGAATTTTATAGAATACTTAGCACTTGATGGATAGTTAACATGAAAATGTGCCGTGGTTCTGACATAGGGCTTAGTCGAGGTGGGAATAAGAAATAACAATAAGCATCTCTTTTCAGAAGTTAATAATTTTTTGGGGAGCATATGTTTAAAAATAGGTTAAATACATATATTTACTAAATTCATGATTTCTACCTTTGTTTTTTCAGTGATCAACAACCTGTAAATCTCAGTGGCTTAAGAGAGTCATTATAAACACTATGTTTTGTTAATTTCATTTAAATTTAATACTCTTTTGTCTGTGTGTGTACACACACACATAATAGTATGTATAACACTTTTAATAATGAATAGTATTTATGCCATGCTGTGATGTAGTGTGCACCTTAATTAACATTTATTTCATTTGTTGATCTCATAGTTTCATGAGATTGTTTATGTCATGTTTGTCATGCCCATTGTATAAATGGTGAACTTGAGATTAAAAGCATTTTTAGTCATGAGACTAAATTGCACCAGTAGTGGGAGACCACTGTTCCTTCCTTTGCACTGTCCTTTTCTTTATTTTCAATATGTGTTGTTTTGCTTACTGACTTTTATGTATATGTTTTCTCTCCAGATTGTTTTCACTAGCATGTAATAACTGTACCTTATCTCCTTCCAGCCCCCAGCCACTTTGGTTTTCTGCTTTTGCTCAGATTTATGTTCTTTTCAAAGAAATTGCTTATATAGTGTTTTACTTTTATATTCTGTCATTCAGTCTCTCTTTTTTTTGTTATCTGTTTCACTTTTCTCATATTAAAGTGTTGTTTTAAAAATAATTTTATTATTTTCCCCATTGTTCTTAGTGTTGCTAATTTATTGCCCTTGAGTGGGTACAAGTTGCACATGTTAGTAGTGTAACAGAGAGAAATAAGTGCTTAAAAAAGTGAGGATTTTATTGTCTTTTCTTTAGGATGAGAGGGGGGTAAAACTGATCAACTTAAATTTTTGTATTTCATGACTATTTACCAAAAAAAAAAGGTTAGTAGAAAACCAGTAAGTAGCCTCTGATGTCAATAAACCTAGGAAATGGTACCTAACTTTTGTATGCCATTATTCACAAAGACCCTAATAGCACGATTTAGGACTTCCGTTCCTTCCTGACTGATTTCCCTATGTTTAGTCTTGTGTCTTGTATATACAGTCAATAGTTGAGTATAACTTAACCTAATCAGGAGAGAACAAGGACATTTTCTAAATCTGTCACCTCTGTTTCATGAAAAGATTTTAGACATTTTCTATTGTGTGTTAATGTGCTTATGAACTGTTTATTCTTAGTTGGCTTAAGAAACCTTAAATAGGAAGTTACTAATGCAGTAAAACTCTTTTTTGTGTGTGTGTGGCATTACCTAGTTTTTGTGCATTAGAAGGGATCTCTATGTAGATGATTATAATGTCACTTTCTGACCTTTGCAGCTTGAATAATTGTAAATCATTGCTTCATAATGTGTCAGAGAATGTCTGTACTAGGCAATTAAATGGCAGAATATAATAGACCAAATTATTGCCTGTCATGTTTTCAACAACACAGTTAGTATTTGAGTTACACTTAATCATTACGTGCATTAGCAACTTCATTGGAATCCAGCTTCAGGCTGAGCATGAAATACATTACATTATTTAAACCTCTAATGGTACAAGTCATTTATTTGTGTTGAAGTGTACAACATGCAGAGTTTCATAAAGCAAGGAACACTTGAGAGCTTAATTTATCCAAATCAAAGTCTAAATGCAGATAAACACAAGTGGCAAAAATTAGTAATTTTTATAGGCTGGAAATATTTAAAAATACATGGTTGTGGGTAATTGTAGGCAGCAGGAATAAATTAAAATCACTATTTTTAGTCTGCTCTGAGAACTAAAGCTGTGTATACCTAAATCATTAAAAGCACCATGGAATTGCATTTTTAGCTGAACAATTAATTATACCCATCATATCTACAGATGTATCCAAATAAAATAAGTATTTGGTTCAGCTAGTTGTTTTGGTTGAAGAAATATAGATAGAAAAAGTTTGTTTAATATTGTGGCATGAATTATGCTTGTAATGATATAAAGTGTAATACCTCTCAGTTTTATAAAAAAACATCTAGATTAACATTAAAATACTTCATTTTTAAAGGGTGTGTTACATATTTTATCTAATATTTGAATGCTTTTGGTTTAATGAGGAATTTGTGTGACTTTAGCTTGAAATTTAAAAAATGCTACGTAATGACTCTTGCCTCTCTTCCTGTCTGTGAGAAATACAAAATTAACATTGTCACTTGATTCCTGTGGTGTTAAAATCCTTGCAATACTATTGTGAATGGACATTGCTTTATATTTTTTGTATACAAATCACTTTGTAATTTGAAAATCTAAGTGATATCTTAGTTATAATATTAAAATAAAAAATGCCCCTTCTTGGATAGGATGTTAGGATATTTTCCGGTGAACAGTTTGGTAAATGCAGGAGTGAGTTGGGGGTAATGTTAAGACAGTGGAGGGGAAAACCTAGAAGAAAGCTGTTCTAGCCTGTCCTCCCCGTGAAAGGAGGGTGCCTTTGTTACCACCACCCTAGGCTCTCTTTTGTTGTAGGGCTTTCTTGAATTTTTGACATGGAAGAATGGGGTCACAGATTTATTGCAAGACAGTAAGTATGATCAGCCTATAAGAAAATAGAAAGGAAGTACACATTGTTATTTCATGGTGGTGTTCATTTGCCTCTGTCTCTAAGGTCTTTTCTGGTGAAAAAGTCATGTATCAGTGAGTTAAGTAATTTTTGCTTTATTTCTATTTTAAAATGTTTCCATAGTGGCTTTAAAATCCTTTTGTGGAATCTCAGGATTCCTTAGCCCTCTTGATCCCAAAGTGAAATACAGGAAGATAGCCACTCTTCTGGTCTCCATTGCCTGTACTGTGATTTTTATTTTTAATCTGTTTTTTTCCCTCCTTCTTCCTAGTCATATGTTTCTGAAAGTCCTTTACTTTCTGGGGGATTTTGCCCTCAGATTTGTCCAAGACTGAATAAGAAGAGGTGTTGGAGATGGAGGTAGGAGGGAAGCATAACCACTGATTATGTATTCATTCATTTCCCACTGGGCAGTTTCTTGAGTTTCCTCTTCATGCAGGCCCATTGACCAAGCAGTACAAGGGCCCTGTGGCCACATGCTCAAAGTAGGAGAGACCGACACAGGGAGAGATGCACTGCATGAGTCAGAACAGGGTGAGCAGTCCACAGGGGGGTGAGCTCAGCTGTGCTTAGGAGCGGCCAGAAATGCCGCCTTGAGAGGTTATGGTGCGGGTGCGGCTTACAGGATGAGGAGGTGTTCACAAGGCAACTTCGGGCATTGCCAGCAGAGGGAACAAAAGAGCACAAGTAGTGAAGTGTGGGCCGGCACGGTATGCTGACACTGCGAGACTGGGCCTAGATGGTGTGAAGTGGCTAGATGGTGTGAAGTGGGGGATTAAAAAAATACTAGCTAAACATTTATGGGCCTTTATTTGTGCCAATGCTGTTAGTCTTTAGGGTTAAAAAGATCAAAACAATACCTGCCCCAAATGGATGCAGAAAGCTCAAGTAAAGAAATGTCTAGGTCTTGCTGGCTGGTCCTGAAAATATTTCTTCGGATAGGTAGCACTGGACAGGAAGGTGAGTGGGGGTTAGGCAGATGACCAGGGGCAGCCCACTCCGGGCACGGTTCTGGGATCTTCAGCCAGGGGCATGGGATCTTTAGGACTGATAAGGACTTCAGCCCTGCCAGAGGGGAGCTTGAGAAACAAGGACAGTCACTGGGGCAGCAGGCGAGGCCAGGTCATTGCGCGGGGCTGTGCTGCGGTGTTGACTGCTGCCTTTCCCTCTGCCTTCTTCCCTTTTGTTCTGCTTGTCTGCTTTCTTCCAGTTTCCTGGACTGTAAACCTGCAAGTAAGGGAGGAATAGCCCAGTGGGAAGGGAATTACCACTTCAGAATTAAGGGGCATGGGAATTGGCCATGGGAATTATTTTTAAGGGAATTTCACTGTTTGTAATCTTAATTAGGGGTGCTATTGATTATGGATACTTGTAATGAAAACAGGTTGATAATGGTTCTATA